>NC_064852.1:63050706-63231526 GCF_024139225.1 Suncus etruscus | reverse complement strand
GTCATACATGTCAATACTCAGGGGAAACTAGCATTGCACTTAGCACTGCTAATGGGTGGTCATATGGGGCTAGTGGTCCAACACATTACCTCATGCAAGTGAGGCATGTGCTCTGGCCATTGAGATATTTTCCTGGGCCGGGCAGTGGCGCAAGAGGTAAGGTGCCTGCCTTGCCTGCGCTAGCCTTGGATGGACCACAGTTCGATCCCCCGGCGTCCCATATGGTCCCCCAAGCCAGGAGCAACTTCTGAGCGCATAGCCAGGAGTAACCCCTGAGCGTTACCGGGTATGGCCCAAAAAACCAAAAAAAAAAAAAAAAAAAAAAAAAGAGAGATTTTCCTGGTCCCCTAACCAGCTACTCTTAAGCCTGGTTGCATAAGAGTAGAATCTCCTAGAGAGTCTAGGAGATTAAGATTAAAAAATTAGATTAAGAGATTAGATTAAAATCTCATAGAGAGCTTCAAAAAGATGGAAAAAATATAGAAGCTATAGTCCAGACTTGAGAGGTTTGATTCTATTGTTCTAGGGCAAGGGCAAAGCCTAGATGCTGTCTTCTTTGTTTTTGTTTCATTTTGTTTTTTCAGTACAGAACTGGAGAATTTATTACCACAATCTCCATTAGACCTAATGAGAAATGCAATTTTCAAAACTCTTTGAATTTATTGAATATCTGTAAAAGGTGTTTTTCCTGTTGGGGCTGTATTCTATATTTGACAAGTTGTCCTGGGAGGACTTTATTTCTTTTTACATATCTTTATTTAAACACCTTGATTACAAATATGATTGTAGTTAGGTTTCAGTCATGTAAAGAACACCCCCCTTTACCAGTGCAACATTGCCATCACCAATGTCCTAAATCTCCCTCTTCCCCACTCCCACTTCCCACTTGTACTCTAGACAGGCTTTCTACTTCCCTCATTCATTCTCATTGTTAGGATAGTTCTCAATGTAGTTATTTCTCTAACTGCACTCATCACTCTTTGTGGTGAGTTTCATGTCATGAGCTGGACCTTCCAGCCCTCCCCTCTTTTGTCTCTGAGAATTATTTTTTTTATTTTTTATTTTTTGTGGTTTTTGGGTCACACCCGGCAGTGCTCAGGGGTTTTTCCTGGCTCCGTGCTCAGAAATTGCTCCTGGCAGGCACGGGGGACCATATGGGACGCCGGGATTCGAACTGATGACCTTCTGCATGAAAGGTAAACGCCTTACCTCCATGCTATCTCTCCAGCCCCTGTCTCTGAGAATTATTGCAAAAATGTCTTTTATTTTTGAGTGAGGCTATTCTGCATCTATCTCTCTCCCTCTGACTTATTTCACTCAGCATAATAGATTCCATGTATATCCACGTATAGGAAAATTTCATGACTTCATCTCTCCTGATGGCTGCATAATATTCCATTGTGGATATGGACCACAGTTTCTTTAGCCATTCATCTGTTGAAGAATATCGTGGTTGTTTCCAGAGTCTGGTTATTGTATTATTGTATTATTGTATTATTCATCTGGCTATGATGTGTGAGGAAGGGATTTTTGTATTGCATTTTTGGGTTCCTAGGGTATATTCCTAGGAGTAGTATGATGCTGTCCTCTTTGAAGCCCAGTGGGGTGAGGCTGGAAGAGAAACTCTGCCTCGGGAGGTAAGGAGTGAGAAGAGAAGGAGCAGATAGGTGAGAGGGCCAGGGAGGGATGAGCAGACACTCTATGAATCTGAATGGGGTGGGGGGAAAGGAAAGGCCTTGCTGGTGGAGAGAACCTTGCAAAGCAGGGCTGCCATAAGCCCTAGTTAAGACTCACAGCAGACACCATTGGTGGCTGGAGGTGGGGATTAGGCATGAGAATGGGAGTTCATGAGCTCCCCTAGAAGTAGGAAGACATTCTGGAGGGAATGTGTCTTCTAAGAGGCAGCCTTCTGGGCTCTTTTCAAGGCAAAATCCTCTTCCCAGGGCCCTGGGTCAAGCTGGGACACAAGGACTTTGCCTGTGTCCCAACTATCCTGGTCCTGTGTGGTGTTTCCTCAGGCCTTTCTCAGGCCTCATGGCTCAGGTGAATGAATAGGTCCTTGCGTTGCTCCTAAGCAGCTCCCGTACAGATCCTCCGCCTGCCTACAGATCAGGTGTGGCAGAGCTGTTCAAACAGCAACAGAGGGTGGGAGAGTCCCTGAGAGCCAGACTAGAAATATTACTTCAGGGAGGCTCCTGTGAGTTCCTTCTACCCATCTCTTACCTCTCACCTCTGACCTTTAACCTCCACCTGGCTGTCATAATCCCCAGCCATAGCTCCTATAAAGCCCCATGTTCTGATTTGCTTCATCTTAAAGCAGTGTCACTGGGCCCCAGGCTGAGGGTGGCAGGTTGTGGGTTGGTCATGGATAGAGAAGACATATAGGCACCTGGGGTTCATATGTGAACCCCACTACACCAAGGTCATTCAACTTTAAGTGGGAAGGCAGAAGCAGATAGAATCCATGGACCCCAGATTTCAGGTTAGGACCATCAGCAAATAAAAAAAAATGTTGAAAAGTCACATATCAGAGTCCTGTCTGAACCCCTGGTTTGAGAAACAAATTTATTTCTCTCTGGGTACAGGCTCTGACTTGGACAAGGTCCTCCCACCTCCCTCTGCCAGATGTGCTAAGGGATCCCTTGTGCCAACGTTTGGGGATGTTTTCCGACTTGGTGCCTTTGGTCTGGGGCAGCCTAATCTGGCTGAGGCACACTGGCCTAGACCACATCTCTAGTCTTCTTTGCCACATCCAGAGCAGCCCTTGTCACAGGACTGGCCACCCCCCCCCCACCCACACCCCCACCTCCGTAGAATCTGAGGGAGATTGGTTTAACTAAAGATCAAAGTTCCTCAGGGAAGCTTTCCTGGGGTTGTACCTGCCGGATATGGCCAGCAGGGGGCGAGCAAGACTCTGCGTCCTGGAGCACAAGGTCAGCATCAGAAACAGGGATGTGGATTGGGGTGCTGGTGACCTTGAGAGAGCTCAAACCTTAGACGCTCCCTGAAAACGCTTCTTCTGACTCCCAACTGCCACCCAATTTGCTACTATATATCAAAGTGTCTTTGGGAAATGATCTTTGCATGGTTCCCCTTTGAGATGCAGAGTTTTGGACAGGGAGAAGAAAGCACTAGAGAGACCTTACCTGGACTGAGTTGCATCACATAGTCTCTTCTCCAAAGAAAGTATGGTCTTGTTTATTCCTTTAACTTCAGTGCACATGCCACCCCAGGAGACTTGTTAGAATACAGATCCCAAAGTATCATCCCTCAATTTTTGCCCTAGGCTTAGGGGATCACACTTTAAGAATCACGAGCTTAGCTTCTTCCATCTCAGTACCCAGCTTCTGGAGGGGTTTCTTAGATACCAACTGTAAGCCGAGCCTCACTCAAGAGAGTTATGGCTTTACCACCGACCTGCTATGTGGCCCTGGGCAGGATCTCACCCTCTCTGAGCCAAGAATTCATATGTAGAAGAAAGTAGAGAGAGCAATGCGCACCTTCCAGGATGCATGGGGAGATTTGAATATGGGAACTAAACCTTCCTGGAATGTGTGGTATAGGCAGGTCTCCTGAACAGTCCTGGCAGACATGGGTAGGCAGAGGCTTCTAGTCTACCTCATCCACTGCACGCAGGGACAGTGAGGACAAGAAGTCCCACTGGGGCTGACAGAGCAGGACTGGCTCTTGCTCTAGAACTCTCCTTTCTCCCAGGGGGCTGCACCGCTCCTCAGCTGCCTGAACAAACATTGATGTTAAAAGAGCCTCTTCTTGCACCCTGCAGTGTTTAGGCTGCCACTCATGGGGCACTGAGTCACCTCCATGCTTCCTCCAGCCACCTTCTGCTACTTCTCCTAGAGCTAGAGGATCATGGGGATCTAGAACTGGAGGAACATAGGGTGCTGGGCCTACCCCTTACTTCTTGCAGGTGCACAGAGCTGGTCAGAGTAGAGCCAAGAATGCCAAGAACTGAGCACCTCTGCCCCTGTTCCCCACACAACCCCCAACACAGCTTCCTTGCTCTTGCTGGAGGCTGCTGTGTCCTCTGATGTTAGATTTGGGTCTCCCCTGCCTGACTCCCTGTCTTTTCCATCCTCTCACTTCTGCAAGAGCCCTATATGGGCCCAGCTCAGGGCACCCCAGAATTCAGGTTACTACCTGGTTCTCTGTATTTTCCAATGTGCCTACATGTCCTGACTTTATACTGAGTTCTAGACCTTTTGGGAGTGATGCACTGTCTCCCATGTACTCATCTCTGAAGGAAGATCACCCACAAAGACCCATCCTCACCCAGTCTCATGCATTGCTGTTGCTATCGCTGCTGGGAGCCTCAGACTGAGCAGAGACACCCCCCCCACTTGGAAGGAAGTGATTTCATTAAGGGTATTTTCTTCCAGAAAGGGCTGACTTCCTGCTTACTTGTTCTAACTCAGAAACTGCAATGGATTGTAACTGCCAGCATGGAGGGATGCTCTGACCCCACACCCCTAACATGTGGCTTGTTCCCTTGGCCCCACTCTTCCAGTGAGGGGCTCTTCTTTCAGGCTTTCTGAAACCCCACCCCTGTCTAAGACCTAAACCTCCATCAGAGACCTTAATTCTCTATATCTGCCTCTCTCCAAGGTCTCGGTCATCGTCACAGACTGGAGAGTATTCTACCTCTTCTTGCAGTTTCCAGTGTGGACGTTGTGCTCAGTCGAGGGGGGTCTCTATCGCATTTATCCTCCTTCAGCATCGGTTTTTAAAGTAGAGATGTTGGGCATACAGAGATCTCACAAATCAGACTTTCTAGTGGAGGAGTGAGCCAAGATTAAGAAGATCCCTCACCCCTCCAAAGTCTCAATTCATCCCTGCATCCTCCTGCCTCCTTCCAGATTGCCCACCTGCTGGCCCATCACACCCACACAGATGAGCTGAGAATCTCCTAAGCACCTGCACATATGTAGACTCTCTAGGAACTGTGCTCCAGGATGGAGTTTCTGTGCGAAGGAGACTTCAGGGGTCCAAGTTTGCTGGTGACAGTCATCTTTATTCTGAGCATGCAAAGCTCCTCCAGTGCTTCCAATCCTCCACATACTCTCCAGTGTTTAGCTCAAAGGAAGCCTTTGATGTCCTAAATGACAAAGGCAGGCGTGGTGAGGCTCCAAGGCTCCATAGAGACAGCTCCCTGCAGGCAGTTATCGGGAGGGGCAGAAGCCCGCCTGTCGCCCTGGCTGGTCTTCTTCAGGGGCGTCTTTATTGTCAGGGCCCACTGTCTTTGCTCAGGCTTTCCTGAAAGAAGCACAGAGCCAGTCAGTGGAGCCAGCTGTGCATAGGGTGGAGTTGGGGAATAAGGTTGAGTCTGCCCCAAGAAATGGGGACCCAGCTTTTCCCAAGGCTGCTCTCTGCCTACCCATTTAGCCACCTGATCTCGGGCTACCTTTGGAACCCTGATTCACACTCAGTCTTTGGACCAGCCTGTATCTCCTAGTTAACAATGGGGGTGATGATTATGCTCCTCTTTCTAAGGCCCTGAGAAGCTGGGTGGCACACCATATACCCTGCACATTCAGGTGGGCTCTTAAGTACTTTCCCTCCCATTTAACTATATTTCTTACTTTCTTTGTAACCTGGTGGTTCTCAATCTTGGCTTATTATTAACCTTTCCCTGCAGATGAAGAGGGTGAGATTACCAAGACAGGACTCAGGAGTGCTGGGAAGGTTTATTTTGTTTCTGTGCTTTTTTTTTTCTTCAAAGTTCTCAGGTGATTTTTAGATGCAGCCAAGGGACAGAGTCTGAGTCCACTCTGACCAAATCCTATGCCTCCTGCCCTGTCACCACCAGCCACCCATGACTATCTAAATTTAGATCCACTAAAATGACACAAAACCAGAACTTCTGTTCCTTCCTCACACTTACCACTTTTCAAGTGCTCAACAGCTCTGTATGGCAGTGGCTACCAGATTGAACAGGGCGGTCTAAAACATTTCCAGTGTTTCAGAATATGCTTTTGGAGAGTTCTGCAATACCAGCTGTCCAGGGGAAGGAAATGTCAAGCCACATATGTAATTAATGTAATTAAACATTATGTAATAGTCACATTAAGTCAGGAAAAGGAAGCATATAAAATTGATCCTGATAATAATTTTATATAATTCCATATATTCCAAAGGGCATTGGCATCATTCAGCATTCAATCAACACAACCAAAGTAATGAGGAGCTGGAGGAGCACTTTGATGGCTTAGAGCACCTGCCTTGCAAATATAGGTTCACGAGTTCAATCCCCAGGTCCATCATATATATGATATATGCTCAGTGAAAATATACACTGATCATACCCTGTTGGCTCTGCTCTCTGTGCTCCACAGAAGCCTGGTGTGTGAAAGCACCACAACAAAGTGTGCATCCCCACATGACAGTGCCACAAGTAGAAAGATGTGAGAGTACTATGCCATGAGGTTCCAGGAAATTTAATGCTGGTGAGAGTTTGAGTGAATATCAACGATCCCTGGTGAGTACACAACCAGAATGTGTACACACCCTGTGCAAGTTTGGGCCATAATGTGTGAAATTGCTGCAACTAAAGGATTACAAACCTATGACTGAGTTTGACCACCATAACAGACGGTGTTATACCCAGTGATCCACACAGCTGAAAAATGTGAATACATCACAGCTACGCATGTGTGTGAATCCTGATTATTATAATAATAACACCACCACAAAAGAACAGGGGCTGGGAGAGAGCTCAAAGGCTAGAGCATGTGCTTTGCCTGCCAGAGGTCTTAGTTTAGCCTTCAGCATCACATAGTCTCTTTCACATGCAATAGGAGTGACTACCAAATACAGAGCCGGGACTAAACCCTGAGTATCACTAAGTGTGCCTCCCCCACTTTCCAAACAACAACTAAAGAAAGGGGAACTTAAAATAGAGTAATGACTCATTATATGTAGGCATGTATGTATCCCTGCACGTATGTTTGTATATGCCTCTTATAAAATGTATATGTATAATGTAAAATGTATAAAATAATATAAAATGTATCAAATGCATACGTGCTCATGCACCTTCATATTTATAGATGTACATAAATATGCACACAGGTGAGCCTCTGTGTGCATACATGCACATGAATGTAATTGTATGCTTGTGTCTGTATGAGCATACATGCATTTTATAGGAGTTATCTTTGGAGATAAGGACTAGAGTACTTGGGGACTTGTGCACTTGAGGGTTTTGAAATGCCTGGAATTAAATTCAGAATCCCCTTCTATGCTTGTGCTTCACAAATTGGTTTTCTCCTGAACCCACTGAAAATCATTTTGCAACCTTTAGGGTCTTGTTGTCAAAGCATGGCCTATGCTTTACTCATACAGCATGTCTCAATTTGGACAGGTACCTTTCAAGAAGGTTCACAGTGTGGGCACCAGCAAGTAAGTGCCCAGTAATGGGAAAGATGTTGCCATGAATGAAATTCCTCTCCTGACAGCAAGACATGATTGTGATTGTAGGGTAAGATGGCTTTCCTAACATGCCTCTGCTGCCCCAAGTGCTCCAACAGGCTGACTATAAATGTGTTCCAGCATATGGTTCAATTAGTATAACAGAACTTGGGTTTATGTTGTATAAGATGTTCTCCTATTTCTCAGTAAAGGAGCTATCAGTCTAGTATAAGAATGGTGTATTTGGGCTGATTGATCATCCCTTAGGGTCAAAAAGTCTATCCTTACCCTTGTGCCCATCCTGAGACTATCCTAGTTGTCCTTGGAGGGAGATGTTGCTTGGGCAAGTTGAATGGAAGATTTATGGAACTAGAAGGTCTCATCCCCACCCACTTTTGCCTGCTAGGCTAGCACACTCCTGGTCCATCACTTCCAATCATATGGTAGATATGCCCCCAGGGAAATATCTGTGGTCTACCTACCTTCTGTCATTAATGCCTTCACCTGAATTGATTCATCTTATGGGTTTATGGCAGACTATGGTTAGAATGGAATAGATACTGTTCAACAGTGATAGGAGCCTATGGAATAAAGGGGACCACAGAGTATGAAAGAAGATGGAATCAGGGCCCTGGGAGAACTTATGGGAGTCCCAAAACTCTTGAGGCAGAAGAATGGAGAGGGCAAAAAACTATGTCCTATGAAACTCTCATGAGTGGGGTCCTGATGGGTTGAGCCTAAAATTGGAAGGAGTTGAACATTGGGACATGGGAAGCTCCAGATGGAGTGCCAAGTGAAATGTGACACCTTTAGATTTTGCTTTCAGAGCTTTCTTTTTTTTGAAGGGGTGGTAATTAACCAAAGTCTATACTTCTTAAATATTTCCTTGGTATTTTTTTTTAAATTAAGATACCGGGGCCTGAGAGATATCATGGAGGTAAGGCATTTGCCTTGCATGCTAAAGGACTGTGGTTCAACTCCCAGCATCCTATATGGTCCCCCAAACCAGGAGCAATTTCTGAGCATAGAGCCAGGAGTAACCCCTGAGTGCTACCGGGTGTGACCCAAAAACCAAAATAATAATAATAATAATACATAAAATAAAATCAAGGTACCATTTTTTATTTTTGGTTTTTGGGCCACACCCGTTTGACGCTCAGGGGTTACTCCTGGCTATGCGCTCAGAAATCGCCCCCTCACTGAACTCTGCTGGATCTCAGATGCCAGCACCCCTATCTGCCTGTCTTCTGTGCTGTGCTGCATTTTCAGCCTGATTTCATCCTGTGTGTGGCTCATTTGCAGACAGCTCGCCTTCCTTGGAGCCTTCCGTGGAGTGAATCGACACGCCCAGAAAGAGAGGAGCCAGAGAAGCAAGGCCGCTCCGCTTTGCTTCCCGGCCATGCACATAATTTAGCCAATGAACACAACCACAACACGTAGAAAAACCCACAATACAAGTGTGACAATGGGGAAACAACGCAGGCCAGTGCCAGACATAGAGAATGAAGATGGCAACTCTGATGACTTGAACATGACCAACCAACTAGTCAGTCTCTCAGATAAGGAGTTTAGAATTGCAATATGGAAGATGTTCAAAGAACTCAAAGAAAGTATAGAAGAGAACACTAATAAGAATCAAGAGAATATGAAGATAGAAATCAGAAAACTCCAAACTGAAATTTCAGGTCAAATAACAGGTCTGAAAAACTCAGTAGATGAATTGAAGAAAAACATGGTTGAGTTTTCCCACGGGTTAACAGCAGCTGAGGATAGAATTAGTACACTGGAAGATGAGATGAATAACAATTCCATACAGCAGAAGAAATTGGAAAAAATCCTCAAAGCAAATGATCAAACAATGGAAAAATTACTCAAAGAATGGGAGCAGATGAAAATAGAAGTCTATGATAAGCTCAACAGAAACAACTTAAGAATCATTGGAGTCCCAGAGACCCAGGAAGAAAATCTCCAGGAAGAAGCAACGGTCAAGAACATCATTAAAGAGAAACTACCAGAGCTAAAGAATACATGCGATCAAATCCTGCATGCCCAAAGAGTACCAACTAAAAGAGACCCCAGAAAAAACACCCCAAGAAATATCCTAGTTACAATGATGAATCCCACAGATAGAGATATAATTCTGAAAGTAGCAAGATCGAAAAGAGAAATTACATTCAAAGGAACATCCTTGAGATTTACTGCAGACCTGTCACCAGAAACACTCAAGGCCAGAAGGCAGTGGTGGGACATAGTGACAAAACTCAATGAAATAAATGCTTCACCTAGAATACTGCACCCAGCAAAAGTCACTTTTAGGTTTGAAGGAACAATACATGGTTTCACAGACAAACAACAGCTCAGAAACTTTACAGACTCAAAACCATTCTTAAAAGAAAAACTGAATGGCCTACTTCAGACAAGACTGACCAACATACACACCAAACTTTGATATAAAGATGCCACTAACTCCCAGGACAATTCTTTCAATGTCAATGGAATAAATGCACCAGTTAAGAGACACAGAGTGGCTAAATGGATCAAAAAAACTCAATCCAGGGCCCGGAGATAGCACAGCGGTGTTTGCCTTGCAAGCCTTGCAAGCAGCCGATCTAGGACCAAAGGTGGTTGGTTCAAATCCCGGTGTCCCATATGGTCCCCCGTGCCTGCCAGGAGCTATTTCTGAGCAGACAGCCAGGAGTAACCCCTGAGCACCGATGGGTGTGGCCCAAAAACCAAAAAACAAAACAAAACAAAAAAAAAAAAACCTCAATCCAACCTTCTGCTGCCTACAAGAAATGCACCTGAATAGTCAGAACAAACATAGACTCAAAATAAAAGGCTGGAGGAAAATCATCCAAGCAAACAACACCCATAAAAAAGCTGGAGTGGCCATACTAATATCAGATAATGCAAACTTTATATTTAGGAAAGTTGTAAGGGACAAACATGGACATTTTTTATTAATCAAGGGATATGTACAGTAGGAAGAAATCACTCTCCTAAACATATATGCACCGAATAAGGGGCCAGCAAACTATTTAATAAAATTGTTGACAAATCTGAAAAATAATATCAATAACAACACAATAATTGTGGAGACCTCAACACGGCTTTGTCAACACTTGACAGGTCAACCAGACTGAAACTCAACAAGAATATACTAGACCTGAACAGAGAAATGGAAGAAAGAGGCCTAGTTGATATTTACAGGACACTCCACCCCCAGAAGCCTGGATACACATTCTTCTCTAATGTACATGGGGCATTCTCCAGGATAGACTACATGCTAGAACATAGAACATACCTCCATAATATCAAGAGGATAGAAATTTTGCAGGCTACCTTTGCTGACCACAAGGCCCTGAAATTATATATGAACTACAAAGGGACACAAAAGAAAAACTTTATACCTGGAAGTTAAACAGCCTAATACTGAATAACCAGTGAGTCTGAGATGAAATCAAAGAGGAAATCACAACCTTCCTGAAAACAAATGACAATGGAGACACAAACTATCAGAACCTATGGGACACAGAAAAAACTAGTGAAAGGAAAATTTATAGCTTTGCAAGCACACATCAGGAAAGAAGAAGGGGCATACCTGAATAGCTTAATGACGCAGCTCATAGAATTAGAAAGTGCTCAACAAAACGACCCAAAAATAGGGAGACAGAAGGAAATAACAAAGCTGAGAGCAGAAATCAATGAAGTGGAAACCCGAAAAACAATCCAATGAAAGCAGAAGTTGGTTCTTTGAAAAAATAAACAAGATTGATAGACCACTGGCAAAACTAACAAAGAAAGAGAGAGAAACTTGATAACTCGTATTAGGAATGAAAAAGGAGAAATCACTACTGATATGGTAGAGATTCAAAGGGTAATCAGAAACTACTTTGAGAAACTCTATGCCACTAAAAATGAAAACCTGGAAGAAATGGATAAATTTTTGGACTCTCATAATCTTCCATGGTTGAATGAAGAGGATAATAGCATATCTAAACACACCTATCACTATTGAGGAAATTGAGACAGTAATCAAATTTCTGCCCAAAAACAAAAGTCCAGGCCCAGATGGATTTAATAATAAATTCTTTCAAACCTTTCAAGAGGAACTACTACCAATCCTGGCAAGACTCTTTCATGAAATCGAAAAAAAAGGAACACTTCCAAATAGCTTTTATGAAGCCAGCATCACCTTGATACCTAAACAAGACAGAGATGCTATGAGAAAAGAAAATTACAGACCAATATTGCTGATGAATACAGATGCAAAGATCCTCAACAAAATCCTGGCAATTAGGATTCAATGCCTCATTAAAAAGATCATCCACTACGATCAAGTAGGTTTCATTCCAGGAATGCAAGGATGGTTTAACATCCATAAATCTATTAACATAATACACAACATCAACACCAAAAAATATAAATCACATGATCATATCAATAGATGCAGAGAAAGCATTTGATAACACCCATTCTTGATCAAAACTCTCAGCAAGATGGGAATGGAAGGAACCTTTCTCAATACAGTTAAGGCCATCTACCACAGGACAGAGGCAAATATTGTCCTCAATGGAGAAAAACTGAAAGCCTTTCCTCTAAATTCTGGCACAAGACAAGGCTGTCCTCTCTCACCACTCCTATTCAACATAGCACTGGAAGTACTTGCTATAGCGATTAGGCAAGAAAAAGATATCAAGGGAATCCAGATAGGAAAAGAAGAAGTCAAGCTCTCGCTGTTTGCAGATGACATAATACTCTACTTAGAAAACCCTAAAGTCTCTACGAAAAAGCTTCTAGAAACAAAAGACTCATATATCAAGGTGGCAGGCTACAAAATTAACACACAAAAATCAATGGCCTTTCTATACACCAATAGTAATAAGGATGACATGGACATTAAGAAAACAACCCCATTCACAATAGTGCCACACAAACTCAAATATCTTGGAATCAACTTGACTGAAAATGTGAAGGACCTATACAAAGAAAACTATAAAACTCTGCTCCAAGAAATAAGAGAGAACATGTGGAAATGGAAGCACATACCCTGCTCATGGATTGGGAGGACTAACATCATTAAAATGGCAATATTCCCCAAAGCATTGTACAGATTTAATGCGATCCCTCTAAAGATACCCATGACATACTTCAAAGAAGTGGATCATGCACTTTTGAAATTTATTTGAAACAATAAACACCCTAGAATAGCTAAAGCAATCATTGGGAAAAAGAATATGGAAGGAATTACTTTCCCCAACTTTAAACTGTACTACAAAGCAATAGTTATTAAAACAGCATGGTATTGGAATAAAGACAGGCCCTCAGATCAGTGGAATAGGCTTGAATACTCAGAGAATGTTCCCCAGACATACAATCACCTAATTTTTGATAAAGGAGCAAGAAATCCTAAATGAAGAAAAGAAAGCCTCTTCAACAAGTGGTGATAGCCACTTGCAAAAAATTGAACTTAGACCCCCAGCTAACATCATTTACGAAGGTTAAATTCAAATGGATGAAAGACCTCGAAATCAGACCTGGAACCATAAGATATATAAAACAACACGTAGGTAAAACACTCAAGGACATTGAGACTAAAGGCATCTTCAAGAAGGAAACTGCACTCTCCAAGCAAGTGAAAGCAGTAATTAACAGATGGGAATGTATTAAACTGAGAAGCTTCTGCACCTCAAAAGAAATAGCGCCCAGGATACAAGAGCCCCCCACTGAGTGGGAGAAGCTATTCACCCAATACCCATCAGACAAGGGGCTAATCTCCAAAATATACAAGGCACTGACAGAAATTTACAAGGAAAAAAACATCTAGTCCCATCAAAAAATGGGGAGAAGAAATGGACAGACATTTGACAAAGAAGAAATACAAATGGCCAAAAGACACATGAAAAAATGCTCCACATCACTAATCATCAGGGAGATGCAAATCAAAACAACTATGAGGTACCACCTCACTGCCCAGAGATTGACACACATCACAAAGAATGAGAACAAGCAGTGTTGGTGGGGTATGTGGAGAGAAAGAAACTCTTATCCACTGCTAGTGGGAATGCCGTCTAGTTCAACCTTTATGGAAAGCAATATGGAGATTCTTCCAAAAACTGGAAATCGAGCTCCCATATGACCCAGCTATACCACCCCTAGGAATATACCCTAGGAACACAAAAATACAATACAAAACTCCCTTCCTTACACCTATATTCATTGCAGCACTATTTACTATAGCAAGACTTTGGAAACAGCCATGATACCCTTCAACAAATGAATGGCTAAAGAAACTGTGGTACATATACACAATGGAATATTATGCAGCTGTCAGGAGAGATGAAGTCATGAAATTTTCCTATACATGGATGTACATGGAATCTATTATGCTGAGTGAAATAAGTCAGAGAGAGAAAGAAAGATGCAGAATGGTCTGACTCATCTATGGATTTTAAGAAAAATGAAAGATATTCTTGCAATAATAATTTTCAGACACAAAAGAGAAAAGAGCTGGAAGTTCCAGCTCACCTCATGAAGCTCACCACAAACAGGGATGAGTTTAGTTAGAGAAATAACTAAGTTTCGAACTATCCTAATAATGAGAATGTACAAGGGAAATAGAAAGCCTGTCTAGAGTACAGGTGGGGGTTGGGTGGGGAGGAGGGAGATTTGGGACATTGGTGATGGGAATGTTTCACTGGTGATGGGTGGTGTTCTCTACATGACTGAAACCCAAACACAATCATGTATGTAATAAATTTGTTGAAAGAAAAAAATTTTTAAAAAAAGAGTGCTTAAAAAAAGTCATCTTCTATGCCAGAAAATATGGTACCAACATGTGGTTCATCCTGAGGAATATTCTCATATGTATTTGAGAAGAATATGTACTTGGCCTTTTTTGCTGTGGATAGTCCCATTCATTAAGCCCATTCAGTTAAACTCCTCATTAAAAGCTATTGTTTCCTTGATGACATTCTTCCCAGTTTATCTGTTCACTGTTGAGAATGGGTAGTAAAGACCCCTACTTCTATTATGTGGCATAAACTGTCTTCTTTATGTGTGCTAGTAGTTGAATTTTCTATATAGATATAAGTATAGATACAAATGTTGGCTCAAGTTGTTTAGTGCATATGTTAATGAGTGTTAAGCCCTCTTAAAAATTGATTCATTCATCATTATATAATGTTGGTCCTTGTCTCTTGCCATTTTTGAAGATTGACTTCTATTTTGCCTGATGTCACTATGGCTGTCCTTGCCTTTTCAGTGTACCATTAACCTGTGATTGTTTTTCAACCTTTTACTTTGAGTTTATAATTATCAGCAGAGCTCAAGTGGATATCCAAGAGACAGTAGAAGGTTAGATCTTATTTTCTGATCCATTCTTGCACTCCTAACTTATGATTGGTGAGTTATACCATTGGCATTCAGTAAAATTATTGCTATAAAAGAGCTAATGCCATTTTTGACATGTATTCTGGTATTAATGCAATAGAATTCTGTTGTTTTGTACTTCTTTTATTTCCAGAGATTCCTTTAGAAGCCCAGTAAAAACAATGCTCTGTTCAAGGACTCCAGAGTTCACTGAGTCTTTTGGGATATAGCAGTCTGAGTTGAAGGCATCCTCTTACCAGAATCTTTTAAGCCATAATACAGCCCTAGAGGTACACAGTTGGCAGCACATAGGAGAACATTTTTTAATAACCTCTTATCTTTCTTTCTCTTTATTCAGACCTGTTTTTTGAATCACATTTACCAACATATCCTTGATCATCTCAGCTTTTCCTAACCTATTTCCAAATTGCTTTCATCCAGTGACCCATACCTGACCCTCAGAAAGATATCTCTTCTCTTTGACTTGTTCTTCCATTTGGCCTATACTTACCCTCTCCTGTGGCCTCTCAGTTCTGGCTTCTCTAGATCACCATATTCCTAGTATAGACTGGCCCAGCCCAAGTGCATGTCAGGTTCCCCATTTGATCCCAAATTTCTCCAGTTAGGCAAGAAGACTTGACTCTGTAGCTATTTTCAAATTACTTTGGCCAACAGAGACTGGCACACATCACAAAAAACAGGAACAATCAGTGCTGGTGAGGATGTGGGGAGAACAAAACTCTCATTCACTGCTGGTGGGAATGCTGTCTAGTCCAGCCTTTATGGAAAACAATATAGTGATTCCTCAAAAGACTGGAAATTGAGCTTCCTATGATCCATCTATATCACTCCTAGGGATATACCCTAGGAAAACAAAAATATAATACAAAAATGCCTTCTGCACACATATATTCATTGCAGTACTATTTACAATAGCCAGAATCCGAAAACAACCCAGTTTCTGGACAACAGATGAGTGGCTAAGAAAACAGTGGTACATATACACAATGGAATACTATGCAGCCATCAGGAGAGATGTAGTCATAACATTTTCCTATACATGGATGGACATGGAAACTATTATGCTGAATGAGGGAGAGAAACACAGGATATTCTCACTCATTTGTGGGGTTTAAGAAAAATAAAAGACTGGGGCCAGAGAGATAGCATAGAGGTAAGACGTTTGCCTTGCATGCAGAAGGATCGGGGTTCAAATCCCGGCATCCGATATGGTTCTCTGAGCCTGCCAGGAGCAATTTCTGAGTGCAGAGCTAGGAATAACCCCTGAGCACTGCCGGGTGTGATCCAAAAACAACAACAACAACCAAAAACAAAACAAAAAGAAAAGAAAAATAAAAGACATTATTGTAATAATACCTAGAGACAATAGAGATGAGTTCAGGCTAAAAGGACTGGCCCATGAAGCTTACCACAAAGAGCATTGAGTGCAGTTAGAGAAATAATTACACTAACAACTATCATGACAATGCTAATAAGTGATAGAAGTAGAATGCCTGTCTCGAATACAGGCAGGGGGTAGGGTAGGTTGGATGGGAGGGGGGGGACATTGGTGGTAGGAAGATTGCATTGGCGGTGTTCTTTTTTTGGGGGGGGGGTTCAGGCCACACCCGTTTGATGCTCAGGGGTTACTCCTGGCTAAGCGCTCAGAAATTGCCCCTGGCTTGGGGGACCATATGGGACGCCGGGGGATTGAACCGTGGTCCTTCCTTGGCTAGTGCTGGTAAGGCAGTCACCTTACCTCTAGCGCCATCTCGCCGGCCCCAGCGGTGTTCTTTTTTATGACTGAAACCCAACTACAAACATGTGTGCAATCATGGTGCTTAAATAAATATATTATAAAAACAGTAACAAATTACTTTGGCCAGAGAGATTTTGGCAAAGCACTGTGGGCATATAGTTATGCAAATCCAGAGTCTGCAGACATGGACTTGAGCTATTCTTTTCCATTCATCCAATGAATGCTCGCTGAGCGCTGTATCTAGATCCCATTCTGTCACCAGGGCTCTGATCTGACTGTGTCTGTGTGCATTGGTTTGGGTAATGGACTAATGAATCAGGATCATCCAAATGGTGAAGTGTCCAAGTGCCAGGCAGTGATGTTTGTGGACTCAGCCTGTAATGATCCCTCCCAGAAAATCATAATCCATCAATCTCTCCTTTCAAGACCATCAATCAATGTTCCAGAATCCACAGCTGCATTCTCATTCCAGGAGTTTTCAATCACTTCTCTTTCCACCCCCATCCCCAGCCTCGCTTGCAGAACAATGCAGTGACACTAGGAAATTGTGTTTTGACATGAAATCATTATGTGTTTTAAAACCTCTCCTTCAATGTTGGTCTTTCCCTGCCTTCTGCTCTCCCCTGACACATCTCTTGCTGTGAACTGCAATGTGAGCCTCATTTTTTTGTTAAACATTCAAGCACAGGTGAGGGATGAATGGTCCAAAAGGAAGAAACAGAAAATATAAGCTTCCTGTTCTATTCCAGTGCTATTACACTGTGATTAATTTGTCTTCTCGAATCAGAAACTTTCTAGAGTATTTTCTACAGAGATATTTCAGGATTTGTGTGTGGGAAGCAGAGGGGTGGGGCACTGGGACAGGTGTGTGCAGTGAGGTAGCATCAAAATCTAGTGCATTTAAGGTAACAATTAACAACTGTATAGGAACACAGCAGTCAATCAGCAGGTAGGTGTGGAGGAAGATTAAACTGGCTGCCCAGGGTATGGTGATTCTGCCTACCCTCAGCCTCAGGAGTGGGGCTAATGGTAAATGTATGCTGGTGCTCACTCTGGCTTATTTTATATACACACTAGCAGGGCACCTATGTTTATTGATACATATATATATTGCAGTGTTTGGGATTGAACCCAAAGCCTTCCACATCCAAAGTAAGTACTCTATACTCAGCTGTGCTAATTACATATTAATTTAAAATTTACCCCTTCCATTTCTCTTGTTTATACTGTGATGTCCAGGAGTCACACACACAAACACAATTTGCTCCTATGTGTTCTATAAACACACATTTATAGTTGTGGTGTTCACACTCTCATGGTGTGGTTTTCTATAAATCATACACTTGGCTGTGATTCTGGGGATCTCAAATAGATGCACCAGGTATGTGGGTTAATGCCAAGGATTCAACTCCTGGCTTCCTCTCTGCAAGGCTAACGCTGTAAGCATAAGTCATCTCTGGATCTCACCATGTTGATTTTAGTTTTGAGCAACATTTATTGTTTCTGTACAATGAATTTCCTCAATGCCTTATAGAACAGATGAGTTACTGATGTGGCACTTAGCCAGACATGCACACTGGAGAAATGAGGTTGGCTTTTGAGAAAAACATGGCATATAGATACTGTGTCCAAGGCTTTTTGCATGTGGCTATTTGATTCTAAGTCTTTTTCAGTTGACTTGCTCACTTTGGATCAAAAGCCCTCAAGAAGTTGCTGAGGTCCAGCAGAGTCCCATCAACTCATGGGGGAAAGCTTCATGTGAGCTCTCTTAGCTAAGAGTGGTGGACATGTTGCTCTGCCTCTCTGTACATTTAGTTCCTCATCTGGACGGGAGGGTCAGTCATACTTCACTGTAGGCTTTGATATGAGGGTTCAAAAACAAGCTTGTGGGGTGGCCCAAGTAGTAGATAATGAGTTTGTGGGGAAGCATGCCAATGTGACAAAGGTAGAAAGAGGAAAGATGCCTCAAACTTCATTTATGCCCTACAGCAACGATGTATCCTGTAAATAACAGCACTGTGGGCTGACATTAGGGGTCTGCATCAGGGTAATGGCCTGGAAAGAAGCAACAGTATTTTAAAGGGCCCCAATTTCCTTTTCCCAAAAATGGTGGTTTCTCTGCTAGAGGCCAGGATGAAAGTCATCCAATTGTGACTTGCAACTTCAGGGCAGAGGAAGCCCTGACCTCTATAGTGGTGAGGTCCTCTTCACACAGGGCCCTGAGAACCCTTTTTTCCAGCATTCCTCCTTCTAGGGCCCCTAAATTGCAGGGAGGTTTACTAGGAATTTTTTCTAGCAAGGCTTTCATTAGAAATACCTCTTAGAACCTGACTGTCCCCTCTCAGTGAGAGCACATGGATTTCCCTTTGTCTGGTATGAGTCTGATGACCATTAACCCATAAAGATATTAGAATGCCTTCTAATATGTGAGCATGGAATGGGATCCCAGAGGCCATATGTTCCAGTCCATTGGGCTAAGATGGTTCGTGGCATTGTGGCAGCATTGATTCCAATCCATCCTGTGTTCAGTCAACAGTTTGGGACTCAGAAACTGGGAGATTGGCCAGGATAGCATGGGAGGCAAGAACTTTCTGGGGCTAAAAGGCATCTTTCTCTTGGGACTGGAATTCACTCAGTAGGCCAGCTTGATTGCAGGATGAAAGACACAGAAGTTGGGGTCTCTTACTCTAAAGCAGGGGTAGCACTGGATTCTACAGGAGCTGATCATGAAGAGTTCTTGAGGGCCACTTAGATATTCTAAGGGAGCCTTAAGTGAAAATGATATAAATGGGAAGTTATGGCACAAGACTAAGGCACCCACAGTAGAACAGGACCATAAAAAGAAAATAAGATTGGAAAGAGGAGTACCAATAGAAAAGTTGAGAAATATGACTTTAAGGTTCCTCTGGGGATGGGGAAGCCCCTTTCTTGCCCTGAATCCTTTCCTATGTCAAGCATTGATCTCTGCACCTGTTTTGGTGCCCCAAGAATTGGTGCAGGCAGGTTTCTGTGAACAGTACACAGAGAATTCTGAGCTGTGGTCTCCTCTCTGGGAGAATGAATCTGCCCTCAGAGGGGGGAGAAAGGACCAAATCCCCAGACTCCAAGATTCTCTGCACTCCTCACAACCTCACATATTCCTACTGTGGGACTCCAGACCAAGAAGAGGAGCTAGTGGGGTGGGGCAAGACCCCCACCAGGAAGGTAAGATGGGTGGAACCCCGCTTGAATCAGGCATGCTAGATGCCAGCTCTCATGCTGTAAAATGGGGGTGGCACTGACAACCTTAGTCAGCTAACTAAGCCCTTCATTGACTTCTCCCAGAGAAAAGCTGAATGGCTGGGCTTCAAGGGCTCCCAGAGACATGGAATGAGGTCATAGTTCATTCCAGGCTGATGGTGGCTGTGTGGAATGCTTTACTGGAGAGGATTTATATATGGCATCACATAGGTGACACCCATGCTCCCCCATTTTATTGCCCACCTGTGTCCTCCCCCCCACTTCTCACCCCTCCTCCCCCAGCCCCAACAAACTTGAAAGGCAAGCCTGGAGAGACCCTGCCAGCTTTGTCCTAGCCTTTCAGTCACCCCCCTGGGATGGCCACCTGCTTTTTAGTTCAAGGGGGCCCCCTGGGGAAGGAACTTGAAAAAGATTTCAAATCATAGAGTTGCTTTTCTCTGCTCAACCGACAAATGTTTTCCTCCCCTCCATCATAGCAAGGACATGCACGGAGAAGGAAGGGCAATATGGGGAAGGTGCAATTTGAGCAGGTCATCCCCAGGGGGACTGAGGACCCTTAGTCAGAATCCAGCTCACACTTCCTGCTCCTCTGGCAACATCAGGCTCATACGGCAGCACAGATCCATTTACCACTTACCTCCCATGTGTCTGTTCTATCTATCTTAGAATTTGCAGGCCCAAGTGAATGACCTTGTCAGCCCTTCGGCATCCTCGCTGGATTTGCACCATGACCCTGAACCAGGACTCCCCCTTTCTGCTGTATCCTTTTATCCACTTTGATCCTTTCTCGCTGGAGCTCAGTGTTCTGCAGGCTAACCTTTGTCTCCATGGACCTTTACCCTCCTGGTGGGGACTCTCACTGTGCCTTCTCTGAGGTTGGGTAGAAGTGCTCATCCAACCACAATACCCCAGACCTGAATGGCAGCCATGTTCAAGGAGATGGAAGTTTCTAAAAAATGGGGAGGCCAGGGCACTAGCTCTTCTGGAGCAGCCGCTGTCTAGCAGACACATGTCCTGGAGGTCTGCTTGTGTGTACCCCAACCCTTTCTGTTCTGACATGTGCAAGAAACAAGTGCCAGTATGTAACTCTTATCCAAGTTCCACTTTGAGTCACCCAGTACATGTTTACTGAAGAGCCTCCCCTAAGCAGTGTTCAAGGGACCACTCCCAGTAACACTCAGACAACTGAGCTGGCAGTTCAGTCCTATGTACTGAGGATGTTGAGTTTTGGGGGAAGAGTTATGGTTACAGAGGCCACCAGAAACACCTTTAGAGTTGCTCAAAGATCTCTAGGGAAGTACCTGGTGATGATCCTCTGACCATGTATTTCGGGGACTGAATCAGGATGTACACATGCAAGGCAAGTCAAGGCATGTGCCCTACTCCTCTATTTATCTCCCTAGACTGAAAATAGTATTTTAGTAAATTCATTTTTACTCAAAGCAGATAGAAGGCATTTAGGACACTGACACAAAATCCTTTCTAGCACAGCAGAAGACAGAGAGGACCATCAAAGGCAGCTCTAGATGCAACTGTTTGACAGTGGACAATCCTCATCCTTTCCAGCTCTGCAAGCCAATAAATCCTGTTTCCATATTTTTATAGCTTCAATTTATTTATTATTTGCACTTAGTTTATTATTATTAAGTATATCTCCCCTTCTTTTTCTTTTGCTGAGGTCAAGGTGCTCAGGTGTCGCCCACACTCAATTGCAACGCCAGGAGTCTCACTTCCTTTGGTACTGGGGCTCACATCTGCAGTATTCAAGATGAAGCTAATGGTGAGGCAGAGCTCTACCACTGAGTCATGATCTCCCTATACTTTCTTTTGGGGGCAAAGAGGGCTTGGTTCAAATGCAACAGAGGTAGGGGGATACTCCTGGTTCTGCACTCAGAGATTGGTCCTATGTATGCTCCAAGGCCATACACTTGACTGGGTTGGCAACATTGCATGTCTGAAACTTGTAGCAGAATGAGTTCCAAATACTATCATCATCGGTGACTCTCAAGTCAGTAAGTTCAAAGACTGCTTTCATTTGGACCTCGAAATGTGAAGTCCTCACCCATTCCAGCCATGCTGCATCCTTGTCCTACAATCTTACTTGGGTCTTTTCTTTCTCTTGGGTTGCCTTTGCTCACACAGCTCCCCTAGCTGGAAGGCATTTACTCCCCTCCTTATAGTATGCTGGCTCTGCACTGCATCAGGAAGAGCCTAAAGGTCATAGGCATCAGTTTTTTCAGATGCTCCCCTGAACTCACACCAGATAACATCCTGTGTGGGGTCAAGGGGATATTTCTTGGGCCCTTACATACCAGCGGTCTTCACATCAGGGCATTAAGTATACTTTTTCATTTAATTCTTATATCCCACCCTCAGCATTGTCCCTACATGATTATGGAAACACAAGTTCCAGAGAATGAAGTGATTTTGAAGAGTCCAGAGTTCTGGAGAATCAGCCTCTTAGGAGGATTCTTTTATAGAAGACCCTGTCCAAGGGGCATGGTCATTGCTCCTCCAGTGGTAATATTCATAACCAGAGCCCAGAATCTTCTAAATAAGAAAATAGCTGCTGTAATCAACTCAGCATGCACTCCTGGGAGTCTACTTTGTGCAAATTATGGGGATGTTTCTGCAGGGTCAAGAGAAATGAAATTAGATCTAGTTTTTAGACTTGCTGTACAGAAAAGAAGAAAAACAAAGAAGACAGGTCTTCCAAGTCAGACAGAGCCAACTGGAGCTGGGGGAGGGCAAGACAATGACTTTGAACTGGGAGTTAAGTGAACTGAGCCTGAGGTCACTCAAGGCCTGAGACAGAGTCAAGACATTACAAGTGGCAGAAGCCTGGATGAGAAGGCATCAGAGACATGGTCTGTGCAGTCAGGGCAAGCTTCTGAGAGAAGGTGGGGATAATTGTAGTTATTATATGTTGGCTCATATAATTATTTTCCCTAATGGACAAAAACTTCTTTGAGTTGGGGGTACCAGTTGTGTGTGTGTGTGTGTGTGTGTGTGTGTGTTTTATGGAAGAAGGAGTAGCTAGTGCTTGGAAAGCCATGCAGGGTCATGAACTGAATCCAGGCATGCAAAGTATGTGTACCATCCTTACAGCCATCTCCTGGCCTTAAGAAAGCTTCTTTATAAGGGGTCAGAGATTTAGTACTGGCAGTAGGGTGCTTACCTAGTACATGGCTAAGCTGAATTTGACCTTCAGCATTGCATATGGTGTCCCTAGCCCTGCCAGGAGTGCTCTTGATGAGCACAAAGCCAAGAGTAAGCCCTGAGCATCACCAAGTGTGGCCCCCAAAATAAAAGGAAAACTGACCAAGAAAAAAAAAAACCCTAAAGAACCATAAAACAATTCTCCAAATAGACAAAAAATAGAAATAAAAGCTTCTTGACAAAATAGAATAATTTAATAAAATGGAAACATTCCCATCTGAAAATTCACTCACACTTAGTGAGCTCCTTTCTGTGCCAAATCCTGTACATTGTGTTTCAGTATAGACTACATTCTCCTGTCTGTTAGAGTAGGGGAAAACAATAATGTAGGGGACTGATTGACCTCTAAGCAGTCTTCCATAGACAAAAAAAAAGAGCACAGTATCCCCTGATAGAGGGAGAAGAACATTTTTGTTCTCAGAAGGATCATTCTTAGCAGTGCTTAGAATAGAGTTCATGGCCTGATACCAGCCAGACATGTGCTTGAGCACTTGAATAATATCATCTACCGCAAGAGAGAAATTTTTGGGGGGTGGAGAAGGAGGGGGATAGAACACACCCAAACACTGATATGTGGCTGTCATATGGGTGGCAGAGGGCCTGGAGGGATAATGACAGGCACTGGGACCCTTCATCCTTCCTTGGACTACTCATATTTGAGGAAACTTGATGGTGTTCCAAGTGAGGGCGCATTCTTCTTAACTCAGAAAAGCCATCACTCTCTTCTCCAAGATCTATGGCCCAGAGTCTTGGGTGGCAACAGAACACAATGGTAACAGTGTAGGTGACCACAATGCCAGGCAGCAAAATAGAGGCTTCTGGATCATCCTTTGGTCTTCTTGTCCAGAGAAGCTTAGTGAAGATGAGTGCAGGGATCGCTAAACTGCAAGAAGAACTTATTGCAGAAATAGGCTTATCAACCCTGTGACTTCCAGAAATTAGGGAGACTAGTGGAGGGAGAAGTCCAGAAATAGAAAATAAAATCAGTTTAAGAAAAAGCATTCTTTGGACTGGAGTGATAGAACAGCAGATAGGAACTGCTTGCATGTATTTGACCTACGTTTGATTCCCTGCATGTCAAGCCCGCTAAGAGTTATCTCAAATGCAGAGCCAGGAATAAATCTTGAACAGAAACAACAACAAAAAATTCTTGGGGCCAGATAGGCCACTTGCCTTGTATATAACTGACTCAAGTTTGATCTCTGGTACTCCATAGTGTCTGTCCCCCAACACCTGTCAGGAGTCATCCTGATCAAAGAGTCAGGAATACGTTCTGAGCACAGTCAGATAAGGTCACAAACCAAAAAATGAGGGAAAAAAAGAAACATTTTTGCAAAGACTGCCTAGCCCTGGAGGGGTATAGGTATAAACAATGGCTCCTCTGCAGTGCTTCCAGCAATGCCTCAATGGGAGTCTCTTTGTGAGTGGAGATGTGTTTGCTGACTGTTCCCTGCAGCCCTGTTCAAAGGAAGGACAATCCACACTCCTGGAGATCAGGCAAATGAAGTGTCTCCCAGCCTCCTGAGTGAGGCACAGTTTGTTTTCCAGCTACCTGGGGACAGAAGCTGTCTCCCTCCTTACCTTGAAACCAAAGTGTTCCAGCATACTTTGCAGATGCCCCCCTGCAAGAGTACTGGGACCCAGTGGAGAGACAAAGGCTGCTGCGATATCTGTGAGTGATTTTTTTTTTTTAGCGATGTTCACATTTGGTTCCTGAGAAGAAACATGTAGAATGAATCTGAGCGTGAGCTCAGCCTTCCCTCCCCAATGCATCTGGACCTCTCTGTCACTCCCCTCCACGATGGACTGGCAGAGGCATGCAAGAGACCAGGAAACGAGGGACCAAGGGGTGAAGGGTACTGGCTGGGCTGGCCTGCCTTTCCATCCATTCAATTCCAGTACATTGGATTCTGAGCCACAAGTGTCTTGTTCCTCTCCAAAGAAGCATTTGAATTTTAAAAGAGGACCCGGGAGAGGAAACACTTAACCCAAAGGAATGAATATTTAATGCTGGCATTTCAGGTTCTGTGGAGGAGAGGTCTTGGAGGGGCCTTTCCCAATGTTGCACAGCACAATCTCCTAACCGCCCCCCACTTCTCTTTAGCTCAGGCAGGAGGCCAGTCTGGCAGGAGACCCCAGGGGAGAGACTTCTGGGAAATGAATGAGGTATAGGGCTTAGTTGGGATCCATTTTCAGCTGAATCTGTGCAGCTCTGTGCATGCCAGCCAGAGCCAATGAGAATCTGATTTTTTTAGTTTGGGGCACACTCAACAGTGCTCAGGGCTTCACTCTTGACTGTGCTCAGGGAGCACTCTTGGTAGTACTAAGGAGATCATATGGAATATTGAGGATCAAATATACAAGGTATTATCTGCCTTACTGCTACACTATCCCTCCAGCTCCTGGAGATCTGTTTTCAGAAAACAAATCAGACCTATGCTCTGGAAACAGCACAGCTTTCTCCACTTCCTCTTGCTATGCACCCACCCCTTCATATCGCTGACTTCACATCCTGGATTCTGGGGCTTTGTTTGAAAACTTTGGTTTACATTGCCTGTTTTCAAAAGGTGTGGTGGGGACCTGGGCCAGGAGGGCAGGTGCTTTGCAAACCCGACACTGTGGGAGAGGAATCTAATTTTTGTTTCCCTTTGATATCCATCTTCCTGCCCCTGACCTGGACCCAGAAGCTATTAAATGTCATTTTACCTGAAGCAGTCACAAAAAGCACATAATCCTTTGGTTTGAGCTCTGCCAGGGTCAGGTATGACCCCAAGAGCACATTATTCCCCTTTCTCCATAGGCTGAATATCTTTCCAGGACAACAGCTATTATTCTTTTCTAGGGGACTTTTTTTGTGAGGGGTATATTTGGATGGAGAGGAACTTTGCATGGGATGCAGAAGCCAAAGATGGATGTTTCATTTTTCTTTGTCTTCAGCAAAGGATTCTAAGCACAGGGATGCAGGTTTGGTGAGGAAAGACAACAAAGACGAGGGCCAGGAGGACTGTTTTATGATAGGAAGCTTGTCACAAAGAGGAAGTAGTGCAGTTAAGGCAGAAAAGAGACCACTAAGATATTATAGTTGGAATTGATCACTATATAAGAACTGGGTGCTGAAATGAGTAAAGGTTATGTATGATACCCTTTCAGTAACAATATTGCAAAACACAGTACCTAAAAGTGCTAAAAAGGAGAGAGACAGACAGAAAGACAGAAAGATAAAGAAAAGGAAAGAGACACACAGAGAGAAGAAAAATGTCTGCCATAATTTATAATTTATAAATTATAAATATTACCTGCACCTACCCTGTCCTCCCTCACAGTGTCAGGTTTGCAAAGCACCTGCCCTCCTGGCCCAGGTCCCCACCACACCTTTTGAAAACAGGTGATGTAAACCAAAGTTTTCAAACAGAGTCCCAGAATCTAGGAGATGAAGTCAGCAATATGAAGGAGTGGGTGGGGAAGGGGGCTGGGTGAGGGTGGAAGGGAAGCTGGGGACATTGGTTCTGGAAAGGTGCATTAGTGAAAGGATGGTTGTTGGAACATTGTATGACTGAAATTCAAACATGAACAACTTTGTAACGGTATAGCTCATGGTATTTCAATTAAAAAGATTACAAATAAATGTTTAGGGGAGCAGTGCTGCCATTTAGACTCTTGTCCAGTGAAAGGGCTTAGAAGACAAACAGACTCATAATACTAATTCGTGTGACTATTATTGTGTGCTGGAATGACAGAACCCCCTCACAATTTCCAATGTGTCAATGTTCCAACAGGAGCTCTTGACACCTGAGAATGTCCTGGAAGCAGAACCCCTGGGAGTACACCCTATACCTCTGCTGCCTTTCCAGGAGGTAACATCTGTTACCCCTTCCCCAACTTCCTGCTTATCTCACCTGGATGGTGAGACCCTCCCACAGCTGGGAGGGGTCTATGGTTGGTAATTAAGGGATTTCCTCGGTGGAGGGAAGGGGCTGACACAGCAAGGAGAGAGATGAGACACAAAGGTGGATGCGGAGCAGCAGGAAAGAGGCTGTTTAGCTTAGAGGTTAATGAAAAAAAGCACATGGCGATTAACGCCTTGCAATAAAGCTGGATGTCTCCTGAAACTTCAGCTGACTGCCTGTGGATCATTTCTTTGCTATCACCCTGCACCTACAGACCTGCCTGCCAAAGGGGCTGCAGGTGCTAGGCTGAACTGAGAAAAGCCTCACCACCATCCACACCACTAGGACTTAGTAATTAATAATTAATACACAGCAGCAACTACAGGGACCTGGTTCTGTGCCTTTATGCCTTCTCTCTGAACTTGATTCGCCACACCTTCCTGTGAGTTCCTCAGTCCATTCCCCCTGTCTCAGTTTCTTCTAGTGCTTTCCACTCCAACTGCACAAAACATCCTCTCACGAAGCCCTCAGGCCTGGGCAGATGTAGTCTTGGATCTGAGCTTTATACTGTGACCTTGGATATAATTCTCCAGCCTTGACAGGCTGTTTGCCCACTTGGGACAATGATTCCTCATAGGATATTTAGTCAGGGAAAGGTGTGGACTTTTGTCTTTCCCTACTTTATCACAGTATCTTAGACTATTCCATATTTGTCCACAGAGAGTCTTGTCAAGATTTTAATGATTTCTTGGTTTTCCTTGGTAAGGCTGGACCATGATTTATTTAGCAGTTCTTTTTTGATGGACATTTAGGTTGTTGACAATAATTTGCTATTTTAAATAGTGCTAGAGTCACCACTTTGGAGATTCAGCAGTCTTTGTAACTGCCTCTGTGGTTCTGTCCTCTCCTCTCACCTGCCCGATTAGGGTGTTCTACTCAGCTGCTTGCAAGCTTGCCTTCCTTAAGTCCTCTGTGGCATTCCCAGGATGAGGGATAGAGTGGATCTTTTGCCCTTCTCCAGTGCCTGAGTGTCCTCTCTTTATAATTCAATGACAGACTCCTAGTGTCATATTTTAATAATTTATTTGTTTGTTTCTCTTAAATTGTGAGCTTCTTGACAAGAACCATATCTTTCCAATTGCAGAGACAACAAATACATCCCTATCACCCAATCCAGCATTTATTCATAGTAGGAGCTTAATTACTTCTGTGACATAACAAAGTGAATGAATTCCAGACACTTCCAGCTCACTGGAGGATATAAAGACACACACACAATAATTACAAATTGCAACATAAGCAGAAAACATTAGCTACTACCCAAGGTACACATTAGCTATTCTAGCCAGTGATATTCAGCCATGACTACAAAGAGTCACTTGGGAGCTTTTTAAATCTACTATCCCTAGGCCTGATCTGCCAAGAGACTGGTTTATTTGGTCTCCTGTGCATCCTAAAACTGGTAATTTAAGGAGCTCTCAGAGGGATTCTATTGGTAGCCTGGATCGAAAGCCACTGCAGCCTGCTCTGGTTGGTAGATCTCTTGGGAAGGTTGTTAAAAGGAAGTTATGATTCAACACTGCTAAGTGGATCTGAAAGTTTTATATTTCTGATAAGAGAGCCCAGATGTTGCCTGTGCTATTGGTTTCATAGCCATACTTTGAGGAATAGTACTCAAGAACAGTGTGGTCAACTCTGGCTGTGCCTTATCATCTCATTTCCAGGATCATCTCCAGACAAATAAAGTCTAAGTCAGATAGACAGTGAGCTATTATAAAATGCCAATGATTGTGTAGCTTAAGTAGTGAATAGTTATTGCTCATAGTTTTGGAGCCTTTTGGGTCAAAGTGCAAGCTTGGTTGAATTTCCATGAAGTTCCTATTCTTATTTATATCTTTGTATGGCTTTTCTGGATGCCTGAAGAGAGAGTGGGGATAGATAAAGGGAAGAGAGGAAAGGAAAAGAATCATGTAAAGGGAAAATAAAAGCGGAAGGAAGAAAATGTTCTGTCATCTCTTTATATATGGGCATAAATTCCTTTGTGAGAATCCCACCCTAGTGAACTCATTAAACTCATAAAGTCTCATCTTCAGATATCATCATTTTGGAGATTTGAGATTCAACATGTAATTTGGGGTCCAATGAGGGATACAAATATTCAATCTAGAGCAATCAGAATAGTTAGAATTGAGAGTCAAGGTATTTGAATTTCTAAATGTTTGTAATGTGGAAAAATAAGAAATTTCTATGTAAAAGGAAGTATCTTTTAGAGGAATGACACTTGTGGAAGTGAAGAAAAGGGCATTTTAGGGGACAAAATCTGGTTAAATGGGCTTTAGTTTCTCTTCTACTTTTAATATTATACTTAGGTTACATTAAAAAAATAGGAGATCTAAGCTCAAAGTTTTATTTGACAGTAACTATCTGTAGGCCCTTAACCAATTCATTCATTCATTCACTCACTTGCTCATAAAAATATTTGCTTAATGCCAAGTGCTATGCTAGGATCTGAGGAAAAGGCAATGAGCAAGGCAGGTCTGATTCTTACATTTATGGAGCTCATTAGGTACCAGTGAATCCAGACAATTCAACTAGTAATTATTACTGTATGTTTGGCAGGCCAAACTTAGACCTACTCTTCCAGGTTCTTAGCCACTCAAATTGATGAAGATTATGAGGCCTGCTCTTTATACTTTACAAGGTGTGATAAATGTCACACGGGACAATGGGTTTTGGAAAGCTGTACAAAATTGTATAAGGTCTGAAAGAAGGTGACACATGGAAGCTCAGAATGTATGTCTAATGGGACAGAACTGATCCACTTGACAGCAGACATACCAACAAGATCTCAACCCTTAGCCCATGTTTTCTGGATTTCTTGGAGCTTTGTCCTGTTAGCGGAGCTGAATTTAACCCCAGTGTTCTCCATAGTCACCGACACCCACACAGGCACTTAGTGGAGTGTGGTTTTCAGTAGAATTGGTTTTATATAGAATCTCCATTTATTGCAACCCTCGGGATGACACAGCTCTTCTGAAGGGGAGGACAGAGTGGCCCTGGAGAGAAGTGAGAAGTGTGGATTACCCACATGACAGTTATTTGGTACTCTGAAGCCCCTTTAGTGCTGTTAAGACACTTTGTCAGCTGTAGATGCAGACTCTGAGAGAGATAGCTAAAACTGCAAGTTGCCATGACTTTGTGAGATGGCATGCAGGTGATAGTGATATTGGGCAACTGAGAGGCTAAGCACTTGCATGTCTCTTCATCTTTCAAAGCCTCCACCATCTCAAATGTTTCAAATGCTCACTGGAACCCACAGAGTACTGTGGGAAATGGGAGGAGTAGAACACAGTACTCTGCATGGGAACATTAGTTTGTTATTTCTAAGTCAGTACAAGTGATTTCAACTTCAGCATCTGAACTTCAGCATCTGTCTGCCCACATGGACATATTTTACTTCATTACCACTGCTCATTTAATGTTGGTTCTCATTCTTCCTTCAGCTGACTCTGCATATAATCTCTGTCTTATGTTTCTGATTCCAGAATTCTCATTTGTCCCCTATATTGCTCAGAGGAGATTTTTGGAATGGACTCCAAGCCTGCCAGTTGAACTCCAAGCATCTGTGTAGTTCCCTGTTTCCTACCACATGAAACTGATCTTCCTGCTTCTCAAACTCATTACAATTCATCTTCTCCCTTAAAACTTAGCAATAGACCTGAAAAGGATATTTCTTTTACACAGTTATTTCCTCTCTTTCTTTCACTTATTATTTCCATCTTCAAGCACACATAAAAACATGCAAAGATATATGACACATAACAAATACACTCACACATGTCAAGCCAATACCTTCCACCACCAATGCCCTCCATCTCCCTCCTTCCCTACCCCCTGCCTGTATTTGAGACAGACATTCTATTTCTCTCACTAACTAACATTGTCATGATAGGTGTTAGTGTAGTTATTTCTTTAACTACACTCACCACACTGTGGTAAGCTATGGGCTGGTCCTTTCAGCCCTCATCTCTTTTGTCTCTGTGTATTATTACAATAATGTCTTTTATTTTTCTTAAGTCCCACAGATGAGGAAGACTATTCTGTGTCTATTTTCTCCCTCTGACTTGTTTTACACACATAGTGGTTTCCATGTTCATTCATGTAAAGGAAAATTTCATGACTTAATTTTCTTCGCGGCTGCATAATATTCCATTGTGTATATGTACTACAGTTTATTTTGCCACTCATCTGTTGTTGGGAATCTGGGTTGTTTCCAGATTCTGGCTATTGTAAATAGTGCTGCAATGAATATAGGTTTAACACATGTCCTTGATACATAGGAAGAGTTCTCGTATTGAGCTGTTTATGAGCCGGAAGGTGCACATTTATATCTTCAGCACCATGGATAGAGCAAGGAGGCAAAACTAGCTGTTGGTTCATTCAACTTTGGTATTTTTCACTCCTGGGTCTGAAAAATAACAGTAGTTAACAACCAAATGGCTTTTCTATACTAGAAATCTTACATTTATTAATATAGTTAATACATAAAGCCTATGATAAATATGTTTTTAAAAATTTTAATGAATTATTTAATTAAATCACCATGAGATACAGTTAAAAAGTTGTTTATGATTTTCAGTCACACAATGTCCAGCACCCTTCACCAGTGCACATTTCCCATCACCAATGTCACCAACCTTTCTCCTGCCCTGGCTTTGCTTGCCTCTGTTGCAGACATTTTTCTTCTCTCTTCGTTTTTTTCTTTTAGACTATGGTTTACAATTGTGTTGTTGAAGAGGAAACATGAACATCACTTTACCTCCTTTCAGCATCCAGCTCCTGTCCACAGTGATCATTTCTAACTATTATTGTGATACTTGTCCCTTCTCTGCACTAACTGTATTTCTCCACTATTTTTGGCAAGCTTCCTATCATGGACCGATCCTCTTGGCCCTGGTCTCTATTCTCTTTGAATATTGGATATTATTACCACACTATATTTCTTTTTATTTATTTTGGTTTTTGGATCACACCTGACAGTGCTCAGGGGTTACTCCTGGTTCTATGCTCAGAAATTGCTCCTGGCAATCTCAGGGGACCATATGGGATACCATGATTCAAATCACCATCCTTCTGCATGCAAGGCAAACGCCTTACCTCCATGCTATCTCTCCGGCCCCACCACATTATATTTTTGATTATATACTACAAATGCGCACAATCGTTCCATGTTCATGTCTCTCCCTTTGACTAATTTTTTTCTCAGCATAATACTTTCCATATTTGTCGATGTATAAGAAAATTTTATGATTTTATTTTATGCCTAACAGATGTGTAGTATTTCATTGTGTACGTGTACCACAGTATCTTTAGTCACTCATCTGTTTTCAAGAACTTGGGTTTTTATTATACTTGATATTGTGAATAGTACTGAAATGAACATTGGAGTATAGAGGGCTTTTCAGCTTTATTTTTCAGTTCCAAGAGTATATTCCAAGAAGCTGTACTGCTGAATCATATGGAAGCTCAATTTCTAGTTTTATGAGGAATGTCCATATGGTTTTCCCAAAAAGCTAGACCAGTCAACAATCCCACCAGCAGTGAATGAGAATCCCTTCTTCTACCCATATACTCTAGCATTGATTGTTCTTATTCTTTTTTATGTGTGTCAGTCTCTGTAATATGAGATATCTTATTATTGTTTTTATTTAAATCTCATTGATTATTAATGATATGGAATATTTTTATGTGCATTATAGCCATCTGTTATAGCCATTTATGCTTTGAGAAAGTTTATGTTCATCTCTTATTCCCATTTTTGGATGGGGCTAGATGTTCTTTTCTTGTTAAGCTCTACCAGTGTCTTATATATCTTAGATATTAACCCCTCCTTAGATGGGCTTTGGGTGAATAGTTTTTCCAAATTCCTGGGAAGTCTTTGTATCCTGATCACTGTTTTCTTTGAGGTTAAGAAACTTCTTAGTTTAATGTAGTCATTTGTTTATAGTTTCTTGGTCAGTAATGTTTAATCTTTGGAGATGCCATTAGCTTTATTATAATAGAGTTCTGCCTATGTTTTCCTCTTTGTACCTTATGATTTCAGGTTTTATATTAAGTTATTTAATTAATTATTATTTTGGTTTTTGGGTCACACTGGGGATGCTTAGGGGTTACTCCTGGCTATGTGCTCAGAAATCACTCCTGGCTTGGGGGACCATATGGGACGCTGGATCAAACCCAGGTCTGTCCTGAGTCAGCCACATGCAAGGCATATGCCCTACCACTGACTATTGCTCTAGCCACTTAATTTATTTATTTTATTTTTGTACATGGCATTAAAGAGAGGTTTGAATTCACTTTTTTGCATGTAGCTGACCTAAACACTCACTGAAGAGGCTTTCCTTGCTTCATTTTATATTTCTTGCTCTGTTATTAAAGATTAATTGATCATGCGTTTGAGGGCCTGTGTCAGAATATTCAAGTCTATTTAATTGATCTGAGGGTTTGTTTTTATTCCAATACCATGTTGTTTTAATAAATACCTCTATATGATAGAGTTTTAAGTTTGGGAAAGTTATACCTTCCACCTTCTTTTTTCTAAGGATTGCTTTAGCTATTCATGAATGTTTATTATTTTATATAAGTTTGAGAAGTGTTTGATCTATTTCCCTGCACAAAGTATTGGTACTCTTAGAGGTATTGTCTTAAAATTTTATAATACTTGGGAAGTATTGCCATTTTAATGATATTAATCCTCCCAGTCCTTATCGGGGGATGTTTACATTTTCTTGCATCTTCTTTTATTTCTTGAACCACTGCTTTGTAGTTTTCTTTCTATAAATCTTTCTTTAATCCCTTTAGTTAAGTTGATTCTAAGGTACTTGATTTTTTGAGGCACAATAATGAATAAGATTATTTTTAATATCTTTTCTTTTTCATTAATTGTATATAAATATTTTAATATTAACTGTTGGATGGTTGCTTGCTATGAGATTCAGCTCCAGAGGGATCCCCACCTCAAAGACACTACCTGATCCCTTACTGCTGCAAACCAATTTTTGTAAATCTTTTTAATTTTTAATTTTTAATTATGAGAACAAAGATGCAAAGAAAGAGGACAAGGTAAAGTTACAATGGAAGGACAATCACCCATAAACAGAATTCTCCAAAGTCCCCTTGCTGATATCTTAACTTTGAACTTTCAGCCAAAGAACATTAAGAAAAATAAAACAAAACCCATGTACAATTACTTTGTCCCTCAAGTCCCCAAATTGTAATACATAATATTTCTTAGCAGCACAGAAAGCAATCTAAAGCCATAAAACTTATGTAACTTTTTAAACATTGAAGAGAAAGTACTTTTTTACATTTCCATGCACATGCATATTAGTTTAACTTAACCTCAAAAGTTTAAGTGGGTTGTTTTTCTTAAGGATTAGAGTCAAAGGAGCACAGTAAAAATGGTGTTAGAGTGGCAATTATTGTTTGCATAGGCACACCAAAATATGAGGGACATGGAAAGGAAAAACCTTGGCCTAAATACAAGGAGACCCTACCCCTGAAGTTTCCTGGCATAAGACCAACTCTAGGCTCCAGACAAACAAATCAGGCTGCAAACCAATTTTAAGACTCCATAGGACCAAGGATCTGCAAAAACCAAGATCTCTAATTTAGAGGACTGACTTTGACAACTGCAACTGAGCAGAACATTTCCTGGCACCATAAACACCATAGGGGTTTGACAACTAACATGTCTGGAGCCTGTAGTTGATTTCATGACAGTATGCTCCAAGGATAGAGACACCCTGTATGTTTTAGGCTAAGAAAAGTTCCTATCTAATTTCCCCAATATTTACTGTGCCTATGCAAAACAAACAAAAAACTTGCTACATCTGCCCCCATTTTTATTTATTTATTTTTATTTTTGTTTTATTTATGTTCTCCTTTCTTTCCTTTCTTCCTTAATTTTATTTATATTTATAGCTTCTAAACAGGGGCTTCCCACCCCCCTATTTTTACAGAACCATATAACATGAATCATCTTGTTTTGACTCATATTTCTATGTCTTCCTAAAAACTAAGAAAAAATAAAAGTGGATGGGATCCAGGGGCCAAGCAGTCTCAAGAGCATTGAGAAGAAATAAAAAATAGTCAACCTAAGTACCCAAATCAAAGTCAATGACAATAGAATCAAAAGACCCAAACTACAACAAGCTATACACAAAAGGGACCTGTTACTCTAGCTATTATTCTAGTTATTAACCTGGGGGCTAATGGTGGAGGTATGGGACAAATGCTGGGACAGTGGTAGAGGGAAAGACTTGTAATTCAAAAAAAATAAAGAAGTAGAAGATGATTAACAAAAAGAGTTAAAACAGGAAAACAGTAGTCAAATTCAACTATGTAAGCAATTACATCAAATACAGTTTTACCTCTAATAGAAATGAAAAAAATTTTAAATCAGATAAAGAAGATATAACTATGAAAACCTGTATACTCCAAATATGTAGACATAGATATATTGAAAGCAAGAGGATATAAAATAAATAAAACAACTAAAAGAATAAGTGCATACAAAAGCTGGTGTGTATCTACTTCAGTGACAGATAAATTAAATTATATGGTAAGTATTTTAATTCAGAGATGAAGAGGATGATCAAAACTAAAGAGAATACAACTATCAAAAATTGTATATGTTCTTAATTATAGAGCTCTCATATATACAAAGAAAAAGTGATTAAAGTGAAGAAAAAATATTCAAGCAATAATTATGTCAAGTTGTTTTAACACCTTCCTCTCAAAAAATGATACATGCAGACAATGAATTGGCAATGCAACTGGCAATTAAAACTAACTACTAATGGCTTCTTTGACATTAATAGAGCATTTCCCCAACAAATACAGAATTAACATTTTTATATGCCTAGTGAACATCTAGAGAGACATCATATTGGCCATAATAGGAGTATTGGTAAAATTGAAATGATAAATTTGCATATATTTATTAATACTTAAGAGGAATTAAAATTAAAGTTAATAAAAATATGATACTTAGAAATATTGAAAATACTTGAAAGTTTAGCAATCTGTTTCTAACTAATTCATAGGTGAAAGAATAAATTAATAGAAAAATGAGAAAATTTTAAATGCAATAATAGCAAAGAACACAACATGTAAAATGTGTAGGATAGGAACTAGAGAGATAGTATGGTGGGTAGGACCCTGCCTTACATGCTGTGAATCCAGATTTGATCTTCAGCATTTTATATGGCCCCCTAATTTTCATCAGAAATGATTCCCGAGTTCAAGGCCAGGGGTAACTTCTGAGCATAACCAGGTGTGTTCAAGCTGCTAAGTGTAGGAAAAAAACCTCCAAGTTGACTCAATTTAAGTTCAATTAAAATCTTAAGAATTTGTGTCAATTTTACAGTCTTTCAGAAAAATTTCAGAGTAAGTTTAACTTCTAAATCAATTTGATGAGACCACATTATTCAAACCAATTTTATATTACCTAAACTAAAGGTATTTGAATTAAAGAATTTCAAATCGGACCCGGAGAGATAGCACAGCGGCGTTTTCCTTGCAAGCAACTGATCCAGGACCAAAGGTTGGTTCGAATCCCGGTGTCCCATATGGTCCCCCGTGCCTGCCAGGAGCTGTTTCTGAGCAGACAGCCAGGAGTAACCCCTGAGCAAGGCCGGGTGTGGTCCAAAAACAAAAACAAAAAAAAAAAAAGAATTTCAAATCAACATCACTCATAAACATGAGTAAAAAGGGACAGTTAAATCTCTATTAAGACAACATGAGTGATGAGTGCAGTTGCAGAGATGACTACACTGAAAACTATCATAAAATGTGAATGAATGAGGGAAGTAGAAAGCCTGTCTCGAGTACAGGTGTAGGGGGGTGGGGAGGAGGGAGATCTGGGAAATTGGTGGTGGGAATGTTGCACCGGTGAAGGGGGGTGCTCTTTACATGACTGTAATCATACAACTATAATCATGTTTGTAATCACGGTGTTTAAATAAAGATAAAAAAAAAAAAAAAAAAAGACAACATGATAGTTTATGTAGAAATTTTCTAGGAGTTGGCACACTACATCTTGTAAGTAATAACAACATAGTTCATGAGATACAAACCATTAATATGCAAAATTTTCTCAATTGTAGGAAAATTATGTCAAATTGCACTTTATTTTATAATTTTTTAATAACTGTTTATTAAGATATCATGATTCACAAAGTTGTTTAAAATAGAATTGTTTTAGGCATACAATATTCTAATATCAATTCCACTACCACTAATAATGTCCCTCTAGCAGTATCTACAGCAGTGTTTTTAAACCTTTTTGTGCAAAGGCACACTTTTTTTTATGAAAAAAAAAATCATGAGGCACACCACCATTAGAAAATGTTAAAAAAAAAATTAACTCTGGGGGCTGGAGAGATAGCACAGCAGCATTTGCCTTGCAAGCAGCTGACCCAGGACCTAAGGTGGTTGGTTCGAATCCCGGAGTCCCGTATGGTCCCCCAATGCCTGCCGGGAGCTATTTCTGAGCAGATATCCAGGAGTAACCCCCGAGCACTACTGGGTGTGGCCCCCCCCAAATTTTTTTTAACTCTGTGACTATATTGACTATATAAAGTAATTCTCTTCAATATGAATCAAATAAACACAAAGAAATTATTTTATAATTACTTTATTATGAAATAAATTATTAGAATCTAATGATTGGTCTATTTGTGAGCTGAAGATACATGTTACAGATGAAATTGAAATTTTTCTCAAGGCACACCAGACAGTATATCACAGCACACTAGTGTGCCGTGGCATGGTTGTTGAAAAACGCTGATCTACAGGTTTCCACTCACTTCAGGCTGCCTCCTTTGCAGGAATATAATACATTTATTTCATATTATGAGGTCCAAAGAATAGAAAATAGAATTATTAGAAAATAAATCAATAAAAGTCAGTTTATGATGATTAATTGTTATGTTTTTATCCTTTGTCTAATAGAGGACAAACATATTGAAATTGAACATTAAATATATACATTTACAATAGCACCAAAACCATTAGTTTCTAAATGCATGCTACATATAAATAAATATATTTAACAATATAACTTAAGGTATAATAGACAAGAAGAGATAACTTATCTTGGGCCCAGTTTTCATGCTAAAATTTAGAAAATAATGTGAAATATAAAAATATAAAATAAATAAAATCATTATACATTCATGGATAAGACTCAATCTTGCTAATATATAACTATTAAAATGTCAGTTATTCTCAATACATAGAGCTACCAATTTATACAATTAAATTCCCAATAAATACTATAGTAGAAATTAATAAATTGATTAAAAGCTTAGGAGGAAGTCCAAAGAAGCCAGTATGGCATATACAATTCTTGAAAAAAAAAAAAAGTCAAAGACAAAGTTGGAGTGCTTACATGAACTCATATCAAGACTTACTAAAATAAATAGTTAAGATAATATAATGTGCATTAGCATGTGTTTTAAAATACAAGTAAATGAAACATCAGAAAGAATTCAGAATCAGACACACCTATATAAAACAACTTATCTTTAATTAAGGCACCAAAGCAATTCAAACTGAAAATTTGGGCAATTGCATTGACAAATAATGTTGGACATAAAAGTCACTATAAAGATAGAGAGAAAAAGATAAACTTTGGCCCTGCATATACAAAAAGTACTCTGACATGGATTGTATCTTAAATATCAAAAATAATATTAAAAAACATTAAATAAATAATACATTAAATAAATTAATAAATAAAATAAAAAATAATAAAAAAACTTTGACCTAGCATGTAGGCATCTATTAGTGAGGATGTATGAAGTACAAGCCATGAAAGAAAAAGGTTGACTAAAAATAAATTTTATTAAAACCGATTACTTCTGCTGATCAAAAGATACACATAGGAGAGAAAGCAAAGTACAGATTGGGAGAAAAATTAGTACATATGACACAAGGAACTGTTTCTAGAATGTAAAAGTAACTGACACATCAAGGAATAAAATACAAGTATCATTTTTTTTAAAAAAAAGAAAACTCAGAACTGGAAAGAGTAAAGGGGTAAGGCATTTGCCATGAGCACAGGTGAGCTTAATTCCCAATACTGTGTATTACCCTAAGCACCATCAGAAGAGTGCACAGAACTAGGTATAGCCAGATATATCCCAATTCTCAAACCCAAGTTTTCTCCAAAATGGAAATCTACTTGGGTTGGTACCTTATAGAAGTGTTGGGCATATAAGATTCAGATCCATGACTTAATTTTACCCCAGATTCATGCTTTAGACTCTTCACTCTGTTTTGAGGACTGGGATGATCTGAGAAAGAAACCTGATGCCCATAATTCCATCCATTAATTTATTGTCCATCAGTATCCTATTAATATTCATTTACCATGTTAAGGCCTCCTTTTTGCCTTCATTCAATTTATAGGCTGAAGTAGAAGTTTAGGAATCAGTAATTAGAGCCCCACTGTTTTCTACTAGGATACTAGAAATTCAGGAGGCTCTGAGGGGACAGAGGAGAGCCCTAACCTAGTTATTTATCATTAGGGTACTTTTACAGGAGGTATGATGGGCATTTCTCTTGATATTGCCCCTCCTCACTACCATGTTCCCAGGCTCTCCTTCCACCGTATATCTCAGGACTGAGTATGGTAATCTCTCTAGATAACTGTTGTACAATTCCTGGTTGGTAAAGTGGACTGGACAGGAGAATTCTTGGCTATGGTCCAATAATGGTCCTTCTGTCTTCCATTTCCTTATCCTGGACCAGTCAATGCTTATTTACTAAAAGATGTAGCCCTTCCCTCTCACTGAACCTAGATACTACAGAAAATGATGTATTAGAAAATATCCATCAGTTCTACTTTCTCTCCTGCTAGTTTTGTCTTCAGTGAAGTTGTGTAGGAAGCTCAAAGATAATGCACAGGATAGGGTTCTACTCTAACATAGGAGCTAAGGCATATGCTCCTGAAGTAATTTGGGAGAAATTGGTTTGGATGAGAATCAATGGAAGCAAACAAGGGGAAAGGGGAGTTGAGAAAGGCAAGTGGCAATTTGGAGGACATCTTGGAGGAGATAGGTAATGAGAGGCATTCTGGGTAGTAATAATTTCTCAAATGATTGCAAATAATTACTAACTCATTATTACAAACTGTGGATTCAGGCACTGATCAAAGTAAATGTTTTACACAAATGTGCATGTTACATAGTGAAACCAACATAAACAAAGTAATTTTGCTATATGTTCAGTCCAAGGGAACCCCAGCATTGACTGATACTGCAGACCTACAAACATGCAGGTCTGTACACAGAAGCCAGTTTCAGATACTCAGTAGATGGTGAAATAAAATAAGGAAAAAAGTTTCAGGCACGTTCTTAGCTCAGATTTTGCTCTCTGAAGTAAAATGCCTGTCTTAAATATAGGCAAGGGGTGGGGGAGGAGGTAGATGGGGAGCATTGGTGATGGGAAGGCTGCATTGGTGAAGGGGGATGTTCTCTTTTTATAACTAAAATCTAACTACAAACATATTTGGATTCATGGTGCTTAAATAAAGATGTTGTAAAAATATTTAGCTCTCTGATTCAATAAGCACATTGACCTGTGATGCAGTGAACAGTTACTTGAACTAGAATGCAGGGTGGAAATTTGACAGGACTTGAGGTCATCTGTAGAAAGGCATCTATGAATTCTCTATTAGACAGATGACCCACATCCCTCCCTCCCTTTATCCCTGTCCACGGTATCTGCTAGGGCCCAGTACCATGCTCCCAAACTTGAAAGACCCCATCTACCTCCCATTACTTGCTGAGCAGAGCTCCTACAGATGAAGCAGTGAAACCACTAAACCACAATAACAAACTGATATGATTCCATGTGAAATGCCTGGCGGTTGACCCCACCCACTAATAGAAATCTTTCCTTTCCTTTCTTTTTTCTTTTTCTATTTTACCCAGAGATGCTCATAGATTACTCCTGGCTCTGAACTCAGGAATTACTCCTGGCAGTGCATGGACAACCATTTGGGATACTGGGTATCAAACTTGGATTGCTATGTGTAAGACAAACTCCCTATCCCAGTAATAGAAAATTTAATGTGTACCTTGGGGGCCTTCTATGTGGCAATCACAGAGATGAGGCTGCTTTGAAAGTCTGTGAAACATTTAAAGAAATAGATTCAGTTTTTTTTTCTCAAAATGGGACCCCAGAGAACAGTTGGACCAAGAGCCAGGCTTGATCAAAACCGAAGCACCCTGCTCTGAAACAGGAATTCTCTTAAGTCCGACACCCCCTGTTTAAATAGAGCTCCCGCTATGCTCCAGGGGCATTGTCAGAGGCACCTGCCTCCTCTTTCTGTCACTTGTCAACTTCAGAACAATCAGTCTGCTACTTAACACCAAACAGGCGAAGCACTCCTTTGCTGCCTTCAATTTGTCTTTGTTAGTGTTCATGTTCTCACTCAAGGGAGAGGGATATGGAGGCCTCACTGTGCTTGCCACCCTGCAAGGCTGCACCTGGGGCCTAGCGCAATCAATCTGCTCCTCTACAATCATCCAGCAAGATTTCAAGAACTTCACCTGGCAGCTAAAATTGGTGTAAGAGCCTGGTAGAGCATGGCCAGCATGCCAGGAAACCACAGCAGAAAAGAGGGTGGAACTAGGTAGAACCAGGTAAAACCAGGTAAAACTATGCAGAACCAAGCCTGCTATCTGTCTCCCACAGGCAGACCCAGATCACATGTATAATACAGTGATTTGATTTAACAAGTACTGGTTGTCCTAAGCACTGGGCCATATTGGGCAATAGATCCTATCTTCACAGAGTTTACAGCCTAGTGATGAGGCAGATAAATGCACAGATCACCCGCCAGCAATGCTGTGAGTGGCACTATCGATGTGGATTTTAGTCTTATCTCAGCACAGGTCTTACAACAAGGTGAGATGCCCCTCCCAGAGGAGTGAAATATTACTGTGGCATCAGGAATAGAACACAGGTCCATATGCAAAGCATGTGCTCCAATCCATTGAGTTATCTCCTCACTCCCTAGTTGAAATATTAGTCACCTATCATGTATATTCATTAAGCTATCATACATCCATCTTGTTTTTCTTCACTTTTTCAGAGTTAGCCATTCAGTTATGCTTCTCTATCTCTGCATTTATATATCTATCATCCACCCACCCACTCACTCATCAGTCCACCCACCCATCCACCCACCCACCCACCCACCCATCAATCCATCCATCCATCCACACACATATATACATACATACATATATACATTTCTCTCTAGGAATCTTACTTAATGTTAAAAATGAATGTTTCCAAAGAACTCTCAGTTCATAGAATGTCTGATTTTACTACTAGAGATGTATTCTTGTTTTAAGTACTTTCTGTTTCAACACTTTTTGGTCTTTGGGCAATGCTCAGGATTTATTCTTGACTCTTTTCTCAGAGACTACTCCAGGCAGAGTTTGGGAAACTGATCAATCTGGGGTTCCAAATAAATCCAGGTTGGCCATCTTCAAGGCAAGCACCCTCCCCACTCTTAGCTGCACTCTGTATTTTTAATAAGCACACATCATGGAGATAGGCAACAGGAGTCATCAATACTGTGTGGTTTCACTTTTTACTTTTGATTGTTAGTGTGTGAACCCAGGTCTCATACATGCAAAGCATGCATTTTTCCATTGAGCGACATCCTTGATTGATGTGATTTTTATTCAATTCATTTTACACTTAAGTGCTGGGTTATAGAGACTAGAAGTGCCACCCCCCATTTTTGTTTTGTTTTGGGGCCACACTCGGTGACTCTCAGAGGTTACTCATGGCTATGTGCTCAGAAATCGCTCTGGATTTGGGGACCATATGGGAGGCGGGGTTTGAACTCAGGTTCGTCCTGGGTCAGCCACGTGCAAGGCAAATGCCTTAAAGCTGTGCTATCACTCCAGCCCCACCCTTTTTCTTAAGACTGAGGTCAGAAGCTCCTGCCCATGGGAATATCTTCTTCTGGCTATAAACTCTAGGGAGGCAGAGTGACTGTATTGGACCATTTAGCATAGTGTAATGCATTGAACAGGCTCATCATATATATATAAAGAATTGGCAGTCTGTGGAGCTCCTGGGTAAATTATTGAACAACTTTTGTCCCAAACTGGACATTCTTTTTCCCTAAACTGAACTTCTCTTAGCACCATAGTATTACTCATAGAAATGATGCCTGCCCTCATGAGACATACTGTAGGTTCATATGCATTTAACCTCAAAGAATAATCTAGTTATTTACCCTTTGTGTAACAGGGGTGAATGATCCCCAGAGCATTTTTTTCTTTAACTCTAAAGTATAACTAAGAGTTAGGTTTTGTTGGATCTGGCCTAAAAGATCAGGAGGAATTCATGCTAATGCAGGATCCCCAAAGATGGCCCATCCTGTGTGACAGATGCCAACTAAACTCTTCACTAGTGGGAGTCTTTCTAGATTCTCTGGTGCCCCAATAACAAATCATAAGTATCCCTCTCCAGTCTTTCAGAATCTATATTCCCAATCCTGTCTTTTCTTTGCTGATGTGCTTTCCCATCTCACTGGTCCAGGGAGGGCATAGTGGGAAATTGTCATTGATAGGGCCATGCCCATTCCAAATGACAGTCATTGGTTCCATAAAAACTCTGACACCAACCCTCTTAAATGGAAAATATTGTGCTCTATTTTTGTTCCTCATTGAATTAATTCAGTGGTCTGAAATTTAATCTGTTTATTAGATTTATGGTGAAGAGAGGCATAAAATTATGATGCTTAGAATAAACCTGCCCCAAGAATTTTGATTTAATAGGCCAGAGAGTGACCAAAAGCTTCTAAAACTTCCCAATTGGTTCTTGTTGCAGACCAGGCTAAACATTAGAGTTAGATCAACATTTAAGTAGATATTTTATTTCCTAATTATCTCTCTCTTTCTCTCTCTCTCTCTCTCTCTCTCTCTCTCTCTCTCTCTCACACACACACACACACACACACACACATTTACACTGCTGCTTGAAGCTATGGTTTGCCTAGAATTACTACTATTCCTTGATTTTTATTTCTTCCCACCTTTTTGAGTCTCTAAATCTGGAAAGTGCTTGCATTTTATGTGTTTGAATTTAACTCTCCCAAAGACTAAGAGACAGATGTAATTTAATGGTAGAAAGGATGTGTTCTCATAAGACCTTGCTCTTCTAGGATATTCTTTAGGAGTGATATCCTTCAACTCTTTCTGGCCTTGATAAACAGAAAGTCAGAGTAAACCCAGGAGACTCCACTAAATCCTTAACTTTGCCCCCAGCCCCATGCTGACAGTTCAAATTGAACGACTCACGCCACTGTTGAACTTCAAGGTATCTTTGTACCGAGTTCATCAAAAAGCAAACACTCAGGCACTTGAATAAGATAAGCAATTTGTGGCTTTGTAAAAAGTCAATGCAATTCAATTTAGACCTCTTAAGGAGTGCTGCTGCCTCTCACATTTGTTGTTTCCTTGTATAACCTGCTCTAGCGAAGGGACTGCAGATTCGTCTTCTGTTTGCGAAGTGTGATGAAGTCTCTGGAATGAGTGACCTTCAAGAGCCTCACAAAACTTACAAATGAAGCTGTCGCTGAGAAACCTCATTCTTGCCTCAGCTGCCAGATTTCTTTCTTTATATAGTCTTGAGTTTTCAAATAACAGATTATAACACTAGTCATTTTTTCTTCCTAAATATAAATGCTTTGATTTCTTTCTACCCTCTAACCAAGAGCTATGTTTTAAAAACATAATACCTGCTCTAATCTTGACCACCCCTAAAAGGATTCATTTTGTTGTTGTTGTTGTTGTTGTTGTTGTTAACCTCCGTTGCCAGGGGTGGGGCATCTTTGTCCTTTTAGCAGTCTCTCTAGCCAGAGGTGAAATTTATTTTTTCTGTTATTTCTGCACAAACACACCCCATCTTTTTCAGAGAACAAATTGCGCTTGGTTCTTTGTTAATTTGTTCCTCTGTTTATTTATTTAGAAAAATAGGACTGGTTTATTTCCAAATTGTCAGACAAATCAGTTGCCAGGCAAGTGAAGATAATTCAAAAGTACTGGCAATGTTGATCTACTCTGTGCCTACTACCATATTGATGTTTGCATATTGGTTCTTTTATTGAAAACTTGCAACAACTCTAAGAGAAAAGTATTGCCAATATAATTTGATTGATGAGATACAGAGAGATTATATAACTTTCCCAAGGTTGCATCGCTAATAAGTGCCAAGTTAGAGGTCAAGCCTGTGCCTGGCTGAATTCTAAGAGCTCATGACTTCAATCCCCCAGTGCTTCAAGATATTGCTTCCTGCTCCTCCACATCCTCTGTTGTGAATGAGGCTTTTCCTGACTCACCTCTCTGGACATTCAAAGCCACCCTGCCTTGAAGGACTCATGAGCACCAAAGACGACAAGGCAGTTTTTCATTTTTCTCTTTGATTTTGAGTTTGTTGTCATTTCTCTCTTAATGAAGTTATTGTGTGAATCTTAGTTTTACAACTTAGCTCTTACTAACATCCCACTTGAGAATCTTCCTTTCCTCTATATCACTATTTTTATGAGAAATGCTATCAACTCTCTGCTCCTTTTGTCTCAGACCCTTTGAAAGTTTACTTTTGGCTGTAGGAAAAAAAATATAGGGCTTGATTGCATAAATATGTTGCTACAACCCCTGGAGTTTGTATGCTGTAGACATGCATTTCTTCTCTTACTTTTGGAAAAAGCATCTTGCAGTTGACTCCAAAGTGAACATAGTTAAGCACTTTTTATGCCAGATGAATAAGTGTCTCCTTTTCCCATTACCCTTTTCCCAACAATACCAGGAATATCAAAGACATATCTATCACAAGGTATTTGATATATTAGATTAGATTTAAAATAAGAGAACCCCTAAAATGCTGCATTGTGAGTTTAGGCCAGAAACTGGACTAGATGTAGATCCAGGCACCTTAGATAAGCCATACCCAAATTTCAGTCTTTCTCCATATTCTACTCATGAGTACCACTATTCATCACCATGCCAGGAGCAGGTAGCTCCTTCCAGCTTCTTTTTTTGGGGGGGGGGGGGTTTGGGCCACACCCGGCAGTGCTCAGGGGTTACTCCTGGCTGTCTGCTCAGAAATAGCTCCTGGCAGGCACGGGGGACCATATGGGATACCGGGATTTGAACCAACCACCTTTGGTCCTGGATCGGCTGCTTGCAAGGCAAATGCCGCTGTGCTATCTCTCCGGGCCCTCCTTCCAGCTTCTTAATGTTCTACAGCTCTTTCACTGACTACCCAAATGCTGTTTATCATGCTGGATCAGGTTGACATTGTTTTGTTTGCATTGCATTTATTTTTATGGTTACTTTCTATTTAGGGAAGATAATGTTTGCTTTCTATGAAGGGTAGTGATCTAAAGTTTTATTTTCCTTTTAATGTATTTAAGCAGGAATAGACAGTTCATTAAAAAACATGAAGATACTTGGAGAACTAGATATTAAGAAGAAATGAACAAAGTGACAAAGCAGGTATAGACATGACAATAGGTGGGTAGATTGACCTCTGTAATTCTGAGGTGTGAAACCCAAGTCAGTAGAATAAATTTGAACCAACATGTTGCAGGAAGGGTGGTGGCAGCAGGATGTTTTTGGGTCATGCTCAGTTGGAGGAGCAAGGAGGAAAAGTTGCTGGCAATTCTTATTTTTGGGAGCCTGGCTGGTTTACAGGTAGATATAGCCCAACACTAAATAAATATGTTGCTAACTTTAATGTATGAGGCACTTCTGAGTTCTTTACCCAGAATGATTCGTAGCCCTATGGCCAGTCATTAACCTTTGATAAGGATATCTGCTGGTTACAGTGATTAACAGGTGAGACATTCTGAATAGGAATTGTATGGATGCTCTTAGAAACTCAAGTCATACCTGTCCAGTTATCTTTTTTTGATCCACTGCTGAATTGAGAGTGGGGGTGGTGTTTCTCATGCCCATCCCACTGGGGTGGGAAGAAAGAAGGCAAGGTAAGGCTGTCTTTCTGTACCACACAATTGGAAGACTCATATGAATGCAAATGGAATGAGCAGATGAACTCAAAGGAAAAATTTCAGGAAGGAAAAGAAAGTAGCTATTGGATAAACATTTGTGGCAGAACCAGGATACAAAATGAGGGTCACAGAGCGACAGTGTTTTTAACATGTGTGTTCATTACAGCTTGTCAATTCTTGACAGATAAAAATACTAGTCGCATTAGAAAAATCAGCTTGACTGATGTTGATGAATAAAAAGTTGTTTGACTGGTATGATTGCAAGTTCATCAAAGTAAAGTCAATTAAGCACTGATTTGTTGCACAGGCCTCAAGCAGGAAGCAGAAAGGAAGAAGGAAGCAGCATGAGAGCAAGGTGCTGAAGTGAGCTACTGAACAGAATAGTTGGAGGGGGCCACAGGAAGTTAGCAAGGCAGGAGACAGAATTACAGTACTGAACAGGAGAAGCTCGTATCATTTTCTAATCCGATTGTTCTTGCCTTCCTAGCTTGTGGCCCCTTTGTCCCACCTAAGAGAATTTTAATTTAACGTGAACAGCAGCAATTTGTTCAAGCAATTGGACAGTAATGGTGAAGCCAATTAGGACAATATTCACTTATGCCCATGTTCTTCTATCTACTTGCAGGGCATAAAAACCAGTCCCAACCCATGAAACATGAGGGTGTTTTTTTTTAATTGAATCATTGTGATTTACAAAGTCCTTCATATTTGGGTTTTAGATATATAATAAATCAGGGCCAATCCCACCACCAGTATCGACCTTTCTTGACCATGTTACTAGTGTATATCCCGTACCATCACCTTTTGCCCCAGTATACAGGCCCAACTGCAGTTTAGATTGTTAGAGTTTGGGTCTCTTGATTTCTTTGTTCTTGACTTTGGCTCCGATATCTATTTCTGTCCTTTTCTTTATCTTCACCAATGGACCTGTGATCACTTTCCCCCTAACCCCCATCCTTTAATATTTGTGTTTCTTCTTCTCTTTCACTTAGTTCCTTTCTTTCTCCTCACTATACTCTGGGGCTCAGGGTGTTTGAGATGACTCCCATTTAGACCATTTCATTGTTTCATGTATTTATTCTAAATAATGCATATAAATGGTATCATTCTGTATGTATCCATCTTCTGGCTTACTTCATTTCACATAAAATCTTCTAGTTCCATACATGTTGTGGCAATTCCATGATTACATCATTCCTTACAGCTAGGTAGTATTCTATTGTGTGTATGTACCATATACTCATGATCCACTCATCTGTTGTTGGACATATAGGTTGATTCCAAGTCTTAGCTATTCTTCTACAATAAAAAGTAGTTTGCATACATCCTTTGGAATAATGTTCTTCTGTCCTGGAGATAGGTACCCCAAAGAAGGTTAGCTGAGTCATATTGCAGCTCAATTTTGAGTTTACTGAAAATCCTCCATATTGTTTTCCATCGGGGTTGAACCATGCAACATTTCCACCAGAAGTGGATGAGAGTTCCTTTCACATCACATCCCTGCCAACAGAGATTGTTCCCAGTATTTTTGATATGTACCATCCTCACAGCTTAAGATGATATCTAATTTAACTTGATTTGGATTTTCCTAATAGTAAGTGATGATGAGCATTTTTTTCATGTTGGCCATCTGTTGGTCTTCCTCAGAGAAGTGTCTATTCATTTCCTCTCCCCATTATTTTTTGTGTTTTTTTTGGGGCCACACCCCGTGATGCTCAGGAGTTACTCCTGGCTATGTGTTCAGAAATCACTCCTGGCTTGGGGGACCATATGGAACCCTGGAGGATGGAGCCTTGGTCTATTCTAGGCTAGCATGCGCAAGGCAGACACCTTACCACTTCGGAGCCCCCTCAACCCATTTTTGATGGTTTTTATTTAGGTTTTGTGGAGTTAACCTTTGTGAGTACTTTGTATATCCTAGATATCAAACGTGTTTTATCTAAATGTATTATCTAATTTTTTCTAATGTGTGCAAAGTATTTTCTCCCGTTCAGTTAGCTGTCTTCTAATTTTAGCTTGTGTTTCTTTTGCCATACAGAAACTTTTTAGTTTGATGTAGTCCCATTTATTCATATTTGATGCTTTAGACCTTGCCATTTTCATCCTATCATCAAGGACTTTTTTGAGAACTAAATCTTGGAATGTTCTGCCCGAATTTTCCTTAATAAACTCTATGGATTCAGGTCTAATCTTAAGTTCTTTAATTCACTTAATTTTTGTGAATTAACTTTTGTGGAAGTTATGAGATATGAACCAATCTTTAATTTATTAGATGTGGATATCCAATTGTTTCAATACCATTTGTTGAAGAGACTGTCTTTATTCCATTTCAAGTTCTTGGCTCCTTTGTCAAAGATTATTATTATTTTGTTGTTGTTGTTGTTTTTGGGCCACACCCGGCGTTGCTCAGGGGTTACTCCTGGCTGTCTGCTCAGAAATAGCTCCTGGCAGGCACAGGGGACCATATAGGACACCGGGATTTGAACCAACCACCTTTGGTCCTGGATCAGCTGCTTGCAAGGCAAACACCGCTGTGCTATCTCTCCGGGCCCCTTTTGTCAAAGATTAATTGACTGAATACAGGGGGGTTTGTCACTGGATATTCTATTTTGACACCTTGGTCTGAAAGTCTGTCTTTGTTCCTCTACCATGCTGTTTTGATCATTATAGGTTTGTAGTAGAGCTTTAAATTAGGTAATTAGACACCTTTAGTTTTTTTTTTCAATATGGATTTGACTATCTAGGTCTTTTATCCATACAAACTTTTTTTTTATCCACACAAACTTTAGCATTAAATTGTTCTAAGTTCTTGAAGAATGTTGTCTGAATTAGAATAGGGTTTATCTTGAATCTATATAGTAGTTTAGTAAGATGGTCATTTAGATAATATTGATTCTTCCAATCCATGAGCATGAAATATTTTTCCATTTCCTTAGGTTTTCTTTGATTTTTTTTTCTTGAGTGCTTTCATGGTATAGGTCATAAGAGTGTTTTTATTTTTTTTTCTCATTCTGGATTTATGTTTAACTCATACATGCTTAAGGGCCATTCTGGATTTTTGTATTTGTTGTTCATTTGGGTTTTTAAATTTTGTGTGTGAGTTTGTATACATAAGATACATGTGTAATTGGTATTCTTTCCTTACAAACATTAACCAAACAAAATTGCAACATATTACAACTATGGATAAATGCATGTTTCTAGGATTTTCTTGTTTTGAAGGGTCTAAATTTTTCCTGAGACCTTAATCTTCCAAATAGTTAATTTTGTGATTGGACTATTTAAAGAAAGCCACGATAATCTTTCTTTTTTAAAATAAAAGTTCTTTATTTAAACACCGTGATTACAAACATAATTGTAGTTGGGTTTCAGTCATAATAAGAACACCCCCCTTCACCGTGCAACCTTCCCATCACCAATGCCCCCATCTCTTTCCTTCCCACCCCCCACCTGTATTTGAGACAGGCTTTCTACATCCCTCACTCACTGACAATGTTATGATAGTTCTCAGTGTAGTTATTTCTCTAACAGCACTCACCACTATTCATATCTTGAGCTGATCTTTCTGGCCCTCATCTCTGGAATATTTTAATATCTTTAATTTTTCTTAAAACCCATAAATGAGTGAGACTATTCTGTGTCTCTCCCTCTGACTAATTTCACTCAGCATAATAGATTCCATGTACATCCATGTATAAGAAAATTTTATGACTTCATCTCTCCTGATGGCTGCATAATATTCCATTGTGTATATGTACCACAGTTTCTTTAGCCATTTATCTTTCGAGGGGCATCTTGGTTGTTTCCAGAGTCTGGATATTGTAAATAGTGCTGCAATGAATATAGGTGTGAGAAAGAGATTTTTGTATTGGATTTTTGTGTTCCAAGGGTATATCTCTAGTAGTGATATAGCTGGGTCAAATGGGAGCTCAATTTTCAGTTTTTTGAGGAATCTCCATATTGTTTTCCATAAAGGCTAGACTACATGGCATTCCCACCAGCAATGAATGAGAGTTCCTTTCTTCCCACATCCCTGCCAGCACTGATTGCTCTTGTTCTTTGTGATGTGTGCCAGTCTCTGTGGTGTGAGATGATACCTCATAGTTGTTTTGATTTGCATCTCATAGGGTGTTTTTTTTTTTTTTTAAAGACTATAGAGAAGCTTTGCTTTTCTGGGAAAAGAGTGCAGTTGATGCTAGAGCTATTTTCCCACTTCCTGCCTGTTTTGTGCCCAGAGCACAGAGGTAGTTTCCTGGAGCTACAGCAGACCTTGATAGCTGAAAAGTGAAATAGTGAGATTGGAATTTTGACTGATAGCACCCAATCTAAAGTGGCTTCTCTCAGGATTTCTTCCTGTGTTAGATAATATCTTTATTGCTTACTCTAAAGCTTAGAAAGTATTTTGTGGCTTGTCATGAGAAAACATTCCTAACACACAAATTCTTGAATTTACAGAGGAAGTTTCTAAGGAGTCAGAATCTATGCAGAATCACAGAGTTGTGTCTATCTTTCATAATAGACATCAGACTTGTACTCCTATGCTTCTCACTCCTTTGCCTAGGCTTGATTTATCTGAGCCTCTTTTCAACTTCAGTATTTCCCCTTCCCACCCGGCAAAGAGATTTTTTTTGTTGTGTGATAATACCTTTATTAAGTGGAGTTTTCTTTACTTCATTTCCCAGCCAAGTCCTATCATGGACCAAGCAACTGAGGCAGATTTAAAGTTAAGGCCTCTGACTTCACTGCCTCTGACCTTGGAAGTATGTGCCCTGTTAGAGTCCTCACTACACCCACATTCAGATCCACTGCTGCTCATTTGACAGACTCACATGCTCTGTCAGACTCTTCACATATTTATTTTGACCCTAGTACTATATTTGATAATGTCTTATAGATATTTTAATAACACTTTTTGGGGGGAGAGGAAGAACTCAATTTCTACATCTTTAGACTACTACGTAATTTTCAATTCAAGCATGTCATAAATGCTCAAAAATGCCTAGATGTTATATGATAATTTTTATGTAACATTTTAGCAAACCAGAGAAGCAGTACAGGGCTTTCGAAGCTTTCCTCGTTCACAGCTGATTCCAGTTTGTTCCCCCAGTATCCCACCTGAGCACAAGCTCCAGTAGAAGTGATCTCTGAGCAGAGAATCAGGTATAAGCCCTGAGCACCATCAGGTGTGCACCCTCTCCCCTCACTAAAGTTTATGTTAATGAAATTTAATTTGTGAAATTCTAAACTATATATATAAATGTATATATATAAACTATAGTGTCACTACTCCTGAAAATCAGTATTGGCATTTTGGCTTACTTTTTTTTAGTATTTATCCTTATAAAATTAAAATACTATTAATACATTCATTTAGTAATATGTCTATACTATAAAATTTTCTTTTATTTATGTTTATATGGCATATTCTTGTCCATAAGAAGGCCCAAGGAACCCAAAATGACCTTAAGAACAGTAAGTTTAGAAAATTTGAAGAATATGAATATATAAAATATATATTAACCTATTATAATTCTATACATCAGCAATAGCAATCTGAAAAATGAAATTATAAAGCAATCCATTTATAATAATATCAAGAAGAATGAAATGCTTAGGAATAAATTTTAAAAAATAAGGTATGACTTTTTTTCTTTAAATTGAAAATTGTTTTTGAAAGAAATGAAAGGAGACTTAAATACATGGAACTATAACCCATGTTTATGGAACAAAGGAATTGATATTGTTAAGATGACTCTACTCTCCAAACTGATCTATAGATTCAAGGTAATACAAAGGAGAATCCTGATAGGGATTTTTGCAGAATTTGACATGTTGATTCTAAAATTCATATAAAAATGCAAGGGATCTGAATAGCTAATGACATTTTGAGAAAAATAGATTCAGATGACTTGATTTCTTTCTGATTTAAAGTCAAGAGAATGTGATATTGTTGTCATAAAGATAGATATATAGATTAGTGAAATAAAGTTGGGAAACCAAGATAAACATTTTTTATGGTTGATTGATTTTCTATGAGGATGTCTAAGTAATTCAATGGAAAAGATGAGTCTTTCAAAAAACAGTACTGAAATAACGAAATACATACATGCAAAAAATCCGAAATGAATTTGTGTCCCTTTTTTGTAGCTTACAAAAAATTAACTCAATGTAGATCATACATTTAAATGAAAGAGCTAAAAGCATAAAGCTCTTTGAAGAAAACATAGCAGTAAGTCTCCATGACCTTGAATTAGGCAAAGCCTTTTTTTATATACAACACCAAAAGCACAAACCAAAAAAAAAAGAAAAAAGAAAAAAATGCATACATTTCAGTACATCAAAATGAAAACTTTTCTGCTGCAAAAGACATCATGACAAAAAAAATGAGAAGGCACCCTACATAATAGGAGGGGGAAATTTTAAATCATATATCTGATAAGCAAGTTGTATCTGGAATAGATAAATAACTATGAAATAATAGTATGAAGATAAATAAATCAATGGAAAATGTATCTGAATAGATTTTTCTCCAAATAAGATATACAAATAGTTAATATATTCATGAAAAGATGTACAGTATTATTATCCATCAGTAGAATACAAATAAAAACCATATAAAATGCTACTAAACATACACAGTGATGTTTATAAATAAAACAATAATAAAATACAAGTATTTGATGAAATTGGGATCCTTATATACTGCTTGGTGGAGTGCAAGATGGTGCTGTGGAGTAAGAAAATAACCTGGTACTTCCCAAATAATTCACCATCTGATCTAATAGGTCTACTCTTCAGTGTGTATTCTAGAGAAGTAAAAATACATATTCTGGGCCCGGAGAGATAGCACAGTGGTGTTTGCCTTGCAAGCAGCCGATCCAGCACTTAAGGTGGTTGGTTCGAACCCCGGTGTCCCATATGGTCCCCCGTGCCTGCCAGGAGCTATTTCTGAGTAGATAGCCAGGAGTAACCCCAGAGCGCCGCCGGGTGTGGCCCAAACCCCCCCCAAAATGCATATTCAGACAAAAACTTATATTCAATTGCTAGTAAACAACAAAAATATTACTGTTGTCTATTCATAATAGATAAAAGTAAAAATAGCTAAAGTGTCCATTAACAGGTAGATATCTGTACAATAAAATATTACTCAGCAATAAAATTCTAAAATATGCTGAGGCTGGAGCAGTGAAGCAGTGGCAGGACATTTGCCTTCTATGCAGCTGACCTAAGACGGACCAAAGTTCGATCATCTGGCATCCCATATGGTTCCCCAAGCCAGGAGCAATTTCTGAGTGCAGAGCCAGGAGTAATCCTTGAGCATTACTGGGGGTGTGGCCTAAAAAACAAAAAAATTTTAAAATATGTTATAATATAAAATAATTCCTGAAAATAGATTCTGGAGCAGAGAATTAAACAGACAGAATGAGAAATGATTCCAAACAGAATTAGGGTTTCTATCTGAGATAATGAAAATGTTCAAAAATTTATTGTTCCACAATCCTGTGAACATGGTAAAATGCAAGCATTAATTGCAGATATTTAATTAATTTTACCATATGTGAATTATATCTTAATTTAGCTATTACAAGTGTATAGTGTGGAGTTTTTTGGATGTTAGACATTCTTTATAGCATTTTATGTTGGTTGCGTAATGTTTCATTATATGACTAATTCATTATATGACTACACTTTATCTAGTTAAAACTTGAGTACTAGGGAGCTGGAGTTTGTCTAGCATGTGTCTAGAATGCTCTGGGTTCAAACCTTTGTGTGTATATCTTGTATATTAATGACAATTTCCTTATGTTTGATTCCTGATAGAGTTAAGTTCTTATAATAAATTGCTCAATGGTCTCAGAAATATTTTACTAACCAGAGTGTCCTGTTCACAATACATATATTCTTTTTTTATTTTTATTTTTTTATTTTTGGTTTTCTGGGCCACACCCGGTGATGCTCAGGGGTTACTCCTGGCTATGTGCTCAGAAATCACTCTTGGCTTGGGGGATCATATGGGATGCCGGAGGATGGAACATCGGTCTGTCCTATGCTAGCGCCGGCAAGGCAGATGCCTTACCACTCCACGCCACTGCTATGGCCCTGAAACATATAGTCTTTTTTTTTTTTTAATTATGGAACGCTTCACAAATTTGCGTGTCATCCTTGCACAGGGGCCATGCTAATCTTCTCTGCATCGTTCCAATTTTAGTTCATGTGCTGCCGAAGCAAGCACTTAACATATTTTCTTAAACATGAACTATCACTAGCAAGCATACCAATGTCAGTTAATAGAGAGAAATAATAGATGATTGTTTTGTGGAGACCAGAATGTTAATGATAGTACAGGGGGATAATGCTCTAGCCTTGTATACAGTCAACCGTTGTTTAATCTCTGACACCACATATTATCTCCAGAGCCCCACTAGGAGTGATTCCTGCGAACATCACTAGGAGTAAGCCTGGGATACCAAAAGCGGCCCAAAACAAAACAAGATCATCATTTATGTTCTTTATTACACAGTGGTAAGAGTAACCATTATTTACCTATTGATGAGGTTGTTTTTTCTAACATACATGATTTAATTTTTCTATTTTTTCTTGTGATTGACTGTCCTTTATACATTTATAACTTACCATTTTGATATTAAAATTAGGCTATAATTTTAAAAACCATACTTGGAGGTCTCAAAAGCAGTGCTTAGAAGACCCAGGTTTCCTTTTCTATGATTTTCAGACATTCAAGAAGGTAATTCAATGTTAGAGTCCATGAAAATATAATTTGTCTATTCATCTTTAAATTGTTTTGGTGTTTTTGTTTTAAAGTCCTGAGTTTCATTTTATGTAGTCAAATGTATTGATTTTATTCTGAGGTTTCTTATTTTCTTTTATCCTTAGGAAGTCCTCTCATCCTTTATTTTTTCTTATATTTTTGTGGTTATGTATTTATAATTAACCTTTTATTCATCTGGAATTTGTTTTGACTTCTGACTTAAATTAAGATCCATTTTCCCTGCCCAATTGTTACAAAATTATCTCGTCTCTTTTTCATTATTGGATTCTCCTTTGTTTATCTCCTTTAAAGTGTAACAATATCTTTATTATATAACAATTACACTTATATTTCTGTCCTCTACATTTGGTGTACAAAATACAGCTTTTCTATTTTTATTTATTTTTATTTTTTATAATATCTTTATTTAAGTACCATGATTACAAATATGTTTGTAGTTGGGTTTCAGTTATAGAAAAGAACATTCCCCTTCACCACCAATTTCCCCTATATCCCTCCTCCCCCACCCCCTGTCTGTCTTCAAAAGACATTTTATTTCACTCACTACTATTATCATGATTGTTGTTAGTGTAGTTATTTCTCTAACTGCACTAACCAACCTTGTGGTAAGCTTCATATCATAGAATGGGCCTTTAAAACCTCATCTCCATTGTCTCTGGCTATTATTACCATACTGTCTTTTATTTTTCTTAAATCCCACAGATGAGTGTGACTGTTCTGTGTCTATTTCTCTCCCTCTGACTCATTTCATTCAGATACGTTTACATGTCCATCCATGTATAGGAAAATTTTATGACTTCACTTTTCCTGACGGATGCATAGTATTCCATTATGTATATGTATCATAGTTTCTTTAGCCACTCAACTGTTTGGGGGCATTTATTTGGGTTGTTTCCAGATTCTGGTTATTATAAATAGAGCTGCACACTTCATGAAGCTCACCACAAAGAGTGATGAGTTTAGTTAGAGAAATAATTACACTGAGAACTATTATAATAATGTGAATGAATGAGGGAAGTAGGAAGCCTGTCTAGAGTACAGGCGGGAGTGGGTGGGGTGAGGAGGAGGGAGATTTGGGACACTGGTGATGGAAATGTTGCACTGGTGATGGGGGGGGTGTTCTTTACATGACTGAAACCCAACCACAATCATGTTTGTAATCAAGGTGTTTAAATAAAATATTAATTAAAAAAGAAAAGAAAAAATAGAGCTGCAAAGAATGTAGCTATGCAGAAGGCATTATTGTATTGTGTTTTTGTGTTCTTAGGGTATATATCTAGGAGTGGTATAGCTGGATATATGGGGGCTCAATTTCCAGGTTTTTGAGGAATCTTCATATTCCAATATGAATATGAATATATTCTGAATCTTCAGAAAGGTTGGACTAGGTAGCATTCCCACCAGCAGTGAATGAGAGTTTTTTCTCCCCACATTCCCCTAGGATGATTGTTCTTTGTGCTGTGTGCCAGTCTCTGTGGCATGAGATGGTACCTCATTGTTGTTTTGATTTGCATCTCCCTGATCATTAGTGATGTGGAACACTTTTTCATGTCTCTTTTGGCCATCTGTATTTCTTCTTTGAGAAAATGTCTGTTCATCTCTTTTTCCCATTTTTTGATGAGGTTAGATTTTTTTTTCCTTGTTAAGTCCTGTCAATATCTTGTATATCTTAGATATTAACCTCTTACCTGATGGGTATTTGGTGAATAGCTTCTCCCATTCTTTGGATGGCCTTTGTATCCTAGTCACAATTTCCTTTGAGGTGAAGGAGCTTTGTAGTTTAATATAGTCCCATTTGTTATCTCTGCTTCCACTTTTTTGGACAGTGATGTTTCCTCCTTGAAGATGCCTTTTGTCTCAATGCCATGGAGTGTTTTACCTAGGTGTTATTCTATATATCCTATGGTTTGGGTCTGATATCAAGGTCTTTAATTCATTTGAATTTGACCTTTATGTATAGTGTTAGATATAGGTCTGATTTTGCTTTTTTTAGTATGTGGCTGACCAGTTGTCCCAACATCACTTGTTGAAGAGGCTTTCCTTCCTCCATTTTGCATTTATTACTCCTTTATTAACGATTGATTGATTATATGTCTGGGGAACAATCTACAAATACTCACATATATTTTATTGTTTTAAGGGTCTGTTTTCATTCCAATATCATGCTGTTTTAATGACTATTGCTTTGAAATACAATTTAAAGTTGGTGAAAGTTATGCCTCCTATCTTCTTTTTCCTAATGGTTGCTTTAGGTATTCATGGGTGGTTATTGTACCAAATAAATTTTAGGAGTGTTTGATCCACTTTGAAGAATTTTCATGGGTGTCTTTGAATTGCATTAAATCTATACAATGCTTTGGGTAGTATTGCCACTTTAATTATGTTAATGCTCCCAATCCATGAACAGGATATGTGTCTCTATTTCCTTGTGTCTTCTTTTATTTCTGAGACACTGTTTTGTAGTTTTCTCTGTATAGGTCCTTCAACTTTTTAGTTAAGTTGACTCCAAGGTATTTGAGTTTCTATTACATTAATGTGAATAGAATTGTTTATTTTAATGTCCATTTCTTCTCTATCATTATTTGTGTATAAGAAGGCCATTGGTTTTTGAGTGTTAATGTTGTAGCATTTCACTTTGCAATACGAGTCTATTGTTTCTAGAAGCTTTTTGGTAGAGTCTTTAGAGTTTTCTAAATATAGTATCTTGTCATCTTCAAGCAGTGAGAGCTTGAATTCTTCCTCTCCTATCTGGATGCCCTTGATATCTTTTTCTTGCCTAATTGCTATAGCGAGTGCTTCCAGTATTATGTTGAATAGGAATGGTGAGAGGGGAAAGCCTTGTCTTATACCAGATTTTATAGTAAAGACTTTTAATTTATCTCCATTGAGAATAATATTTGCCATTGGCTTGTGGTAAATGGCCTTGACTATACTGAGAAAAGTTCCTTCCATTTCCGTCTTGTTGAGAGTTTTTATCATGAATGGGTATTGAACCTTATCAAATGCTTATCATATGATCATATGGTTTTTATTTTTCCTTTTGTTATATGGTGTGTTATGTTGATTGACTTAATTATGTTAAATCATCCTTGCATTCCTGGAATGGAACCTACTTGTTCATGGTGTATGACCTTCTTGATGAGGCATTGAATCCTATTTGCCAGAATTTTGTTGAGGATCTTTGCATCTGTGTTCATCAGGTATATTGGTCTGTAATTTTCTTTTTATTCAGCACTTCTGTTTCTGGTATCAGGGTGAGAATATTTGACAGTGTTTTAGTTCCTTCAATTTCCTAGAAGAGCCCAAAAAGTATTGATAGTAGTTCCTCTTGAAAGATTTCAAAGAACCCATCTGGGCCTGGGCTTTTGTTTTTCTGAAGACTTTTGTTTACCATTTTAATGTTTTCAAAGTAATGGGTCTGTTTAGATATGCTAGGTCATCCTGATTTAACTGTGGAAGATTATTAGAGTTCAATAATGTTTCCATTTCTTCCAGGTTCTCTTGTTTTGCAATATAGAGTTTCTCAAAGTAGTCTTTGATTACCCTTTGAATTTATGTAGTATCTCTAGTGATCTCCCCATATTCATTTTTAATTCAGTTTATTAAGTTTCTCTTCCTTCCTCTTTTGTGAGTTTTACAAGTGTTTTATCTATCTTGTAGATTTTTTTTCGAAGAACCAACTCTTACTTTCATATCTCTTTTGGATTGTTTTTTTGGATTTCCACTTCAATTATTTCTGTTCTAAGCTTTTTTGTTTCCTTCTGCTTACCTATTTTTGGTTTATTTTGTTAATCATTTTCTAATTTTATAAGTGTGTCATTTTTTTTTGTTTTTGTTTTTGGGCCACACCCGGTGATGCTCAGGGGTTACTCCTGGCTATGTGCTCAGAAGTTGCTCCTGGCTTGGGGGACCATATGGGACACCGGGGGATCGAACCGCGGTTCGTCCAAGGCTAGCGCAGGCAAGGCAGGCACCTTACCTTTAGCGCCACTGCCCGGCCCCTATAAGTGTGCCATTAATTTGTTTATGTAGGCCCTTTCTTCCTTCCTGATGTGTGCTCACAAAGCTATACATTTTCCTTTTAGTGCTGCTTTTCCTGTGTCTCACAAATTCTGATAATTTGCATCTTCATTCACATTTGTTTCCAGGAATCTTGATTTCCACTTTGATTTCATCTCTGACCCATTGGTTGTTCATAGTGAGCTGTTTGATTTCCAGGTTTTAAAGTTTTTCCTCTGTGTCTGTTTGTAATTCACTTCTAATTTCAGTGCATTATGATCTGAGAAGTAATTTTGTATAATATATTCTTGATTTTATAGAAGTATGTTTTATGAGGCATTATGTAGTCTATCCTGGAGAATGACCCATGTGCATTGGAGAAGAATTTGTATCAAGTTTTTGTTGGGATGGAGTGCCCTTTATATATATATATATATATATATATATATATATATATATATATATATATATATATATATATATATATATATATATTCTTGTTGAGTTTTAGCCTGGTTCACCTATCAAGATCTCCCACTATTATTTTGTTGCTATTTATTTCTTCTTTCAGATTTGTCAACAATTGTTTTAAATATTTTGCTGGTCCCTCACTGGGTGTGTATATGCTAGGAATGTGATTTCTTCCTGTTATACATATCCCTTAATTGTTATGAAATATCCATCTTTATTTCTTATAAATTTTCTAAGTCTAAAATTTGTATCATCTGATATTAATATGGCCACTCCAGGATTTTTAAGGGAGTTGTGTGCTTAATATTTGTCCTTTCATCAAAACCTTTGATTTTGAGTCTGTTTGTCCTAGCTATTCAGATGTGTTTCTTGTAGATAGTAGAATGTTGGATTGAGCTTTTTGATCCATTTTGCCACCCTGTGTTTCTTAATTGTTACATTTAGTCTATTCATGTTGAGAGAGATAATGGTCATGGTATTTAGTGTCATCTTTGTGTAGGAGTTTGGTGTGCCTATTGGTCTGTCTTGTCTTAAAATATACCTTTCAGTTTGTCTTTTTTATTCATATCTTTAAGCATCATGATTATAAATGTTTGCAGTTGGATTTAAGTTATTTAAAAAAGGATACGTCACTTCACAGTGCAATATTTTCACCACCAATACCCCCCCATTACCATACTCCCAACCTTTTGCCTGTATTTGAGACAGGCATTCTATTTCTCTCATTCACTACCATTGGAGTTATTTCTCTATCTGTTGGACTTTTAAAGCTGGTTTTGAGACTGTAAAGTTTCTAACCTGTTATTTTTTTTTTGAAACTATGATTGCTTCCTTAAAACCTGAATGTGAGTCTTGCTGGGTAAAGTATTCTAGACAAAGCATGCATTTTGTGAGTTTTGTCACTATATTCCACCATTTGCCTTCAGGCCTTGAGGGTCTCTTGTGACAGATCTGTTGTAAATCTTAAGGATGCTCCTTTGAATGTAACTTTCTTTTTTGATCTTGATGCTTTCAGTGAACTATCCCTATTTGTGGAATTTGTCATTGTGACTGAGTGTGTCTTGGGGTGCTTTTCTTTGGATCTCTTTTAGAATTCAGAATTTGGTTGCATGCACCCTTTAGCTTTGGGAGTTTCACTGCAATGATGTCCTTGTCTAATGATACTTCATGGAGATTTTCTTCCTGAGTCTCTGGAACTCCAATGATTCTTTTATTGTTTCTGTTGATTGTACTGAAGACTTCTATTTTTGTCTGTTCAGATTCTTTGAGGATTTTTGCCATTGCCAGATCATTTGCTTTAAGGCTCTCTTCTGTTGTATGGCATTGTTATGCATCTCATTTTCCGGCTCACTGATTTGGTCTTCAGCTGCTATTACTTTGTTGAAGAGGTTTTCCAGTGAGGACTTTATTTCACCTACCAAGTTTTTCAGTCCTGCTATTTCAATATGAAGTCTTTTTTTTTAATTTTTATTTTTGTATTCTCTTGATTCTTATTTGTGGTTCCTTCAGCTCTATCCATGCTTTCTTTGAGTTCTATGAGGATCCTCCATATTTCTTCTCTGAACTCCTATCTAAGAGGTTAAATAGGTGGTTGGCACTTTTTGGGTGTTCAGAGCTGCCATCTTCATTCTCTATGCATGGTGTTGGCCTGTGTTGTTTCCCCATTATCACACTTGTAGTGTGAAGTTTTCTGCTTATTGTGCTAGGGTTCATTGACTAGGAGATATGTGGGGCCAAGGAGTAAAGTGGTTCAACAGGGCTCCTTTGGCTCCACCCTTTGTGGGTTGAGCCACTTCACCTTCGTTCATGTGACTTCTTCAGGCTCTTCTGGACCTGGTTGCTCTCAGCACCGGCAGTCACATTAAAAAGTTTAAGAGAAGTAGAATGCCTGTCTCGAATACAGGCAGGGGGTAGAGGAGAAGAGAGGTGGGGGCATTGATTATGGGAATGTTGCATTCATGAAGTTGGGTTTTCTTTTTATGACTGAAACCCAACTACAAACATTATTTAAAAAAATCTGGGGCTGGAGAGATAGCATGGAGATAAGGCGTTTGCCTTGCATACAGAATTCGGTGGTTCGAATCGCAGCATCCCATATGGTCCCCCGAGCCTGCCAGGAGCGATTTCTGAGTGTAGAGCCAGTAGTAACCCCTGAGCGCTGCCGGGTGTGACCCAAAAACCAAACAAAAATGAAACAAAAACAAAACTGTGTGGCATGGATCAGACTAAAATGGCTCACAGTTAGCTTTATTATTCTATTTCTATGTTAGTATTAATCTGAAATACTTTTTGTAGTGTTATAACATATTTTAAAGTGCACCAAATTTATTCACATTACATTTCTTTACCAAATTTGCTTGGATATCCTTATTATTTTAATCTTCTCAATGAATTTTTTTTTTTTTTGGTTTTTGGGCAACACCCATTTGACGCTCAGGGGTTACTCCTGGCTATGTGCCCAGAAATCGCCCCTGGCTTGGGGGGACCATATGGGACACTGGGGGATCGAACTGCGGTCCGTCCTATGCTAGCGCTGGCAAGGCAGACACCTTACCTCTAGCGCCACCTTCCCGGCCCCATTCTTCTCAATGAAATTTAAAATGTATTCTTTTTTTTTTTAGCCATACCAGATTTATTCAGTGCTTATTCCTAATTCTATGCTCAGGAATCGCTCCTGGAGGAGACTCAGGAGACCATACAAAGCCTGGGATTTGAAATAGTTTTGCCCATGTGCAAGACAAGACAAGCCCTCATTACCTCATCCAATCCCAACAACTTTTTGAGCTATGGTCCTTACACCTTTATCAACTAAGCATCCTCTGTAATTTAATTAAATATCCATCTGTGGTATAAGAAAAAGTGGGGAAAGTGATACTTTTCTATACCTGGAATCAAAATCTTTTGGTATGGTAAAGAGCAATAGTATAGCAGATACAGTATTTGCCTTCTCCAAATTTGACTCCTGGCATCCTATATGGTTCCCTGCTTACTGTCAGGAGTACTTCTTAGACTCAGAGCCAGGAATAATCCCTTACCTCCACGCTATCTCTCTGGCCCCTGGGGGTGACTTTTTAACCTACATGTTTCTTCCTTGATTTTTGTGCCCTCTCATGAGGCTAAGTCCCAATGAACCCAACCCCTTATCACATGGCCAGTTGGAAAAGAAGACGAGTATCTGACCAACTTTGGGCAAATGAAATAAACCTTTTTCTTAGAATTTAAGTTTGGATCCCACAGTATGGAACGTGGTGACTGATTTCGGAGAGAGCCAGCTTGCAGGAAGTGAGGTGTTGTATGCACAAAGGCCTGCTTCTCTAAACAGAGGAGCTGAGAAAATAGTCAATGAATTGTTGCTAGAGGTATGGCACCAGGTGCAAAGGCATACATGTTGTTTAGTGCATAGTCCTTTTGGGGGTACCTTATTGCCCCAAGACATTAATTCTGTTTGTTCTCTTGCAGGTATCTGTTGACTTATGTCTGTGTATTCACACACCATCTGCACGCACCTCACAGCCAGGAGATGCATGTGTCTGTGCTTGCTAGCAGGCATCTTCTTTTGGATGAGTTGTTTCTGTGAGAGGAGAGATCTTCCCAGTCATCCAGTCTTTGGTCCCCAGCCATTCTTCTCCTTATGCTGGACCACACAGCCTCTACCTCAGTCTGTACAGCTTCCTCCTGCACCTGGACATAGGCCTCCTTCAATTCTTACCTCAGCATCTTTATTCAGGATTTTTACCCTGAAAGCATCCTCTCCATCTCTGTTTAATTTTTTCTCATATTTTCAGGCTTAGACAAATACCACAGCTTCTCTGCACATGATTGGCCCTCCTAGAACCTTGGGATAAGAGATACAGCATATGGCAACAAAGCATGACATTACACTTGGGTCATGTGGACAGACTTTATAAATGTTTATGAAAATGAGCAACATTATTGCTGCTACCAACCTGATAGACTCAATTCAGATTTGACCTAGCAGTTTGTTTGGGAGATGATCCAAAAGAAAAGCCAGGGTCTTTTGGGTAGAGGTTGAGGAAAAGTCTGCAGAAAAGTGTCACTAAGGCAGGAGTTTGTTTAGGTTGGCTGGGAACTCTGAACCAGACAAAGTTCCTTTTAGAACTGATCATCTAGATGCAGATTGGTCCCTGCCAGGTGGGTAGAAATATGCGTTTCTGGGCTGCTCTTACTTGCAGACTCGGCAATGATTCTCTTTTTAGGCAGGAAAAAAGAAAGGATCTCCCTGTGCTCCCAGGGGGACTGTGGCAGGATGCTTGTCAATTTGAACTGGCCTGCTATGCCCAGTCTCTGAACTGCATCCCTAAAAGAGATGATGGGAGACTCGGTATTCCCAAGCCTCATACTGACTAGGCCCTGCTGAATATGTCTTCTTGTATTTTCAGTAAACATTTCCTGAGCACCACTGAATACTCAATTTTAGGCAACAAGTTACAGACATTTTTAAGTCTGTTTATTGTCTTTTCTCAGATTAGATCTGAAGCTCTTTGGTCGGGGGTTACTGGAGTATGACAAATAGTGGTCACTCAGATAGATTTGATGATGCATTGATTAATTAGTTGATTGGGAAATTTTCTAAACAAAGCCTTCCTGGCTTCTCTAATAAAAGTCATTCCTTATCTTTGAAGCATTCAAAAGTTTACTTCCAGCTCTCTGGAGTGTTCTAACCTGCAGTGTATGCAGTACACATTCCAATGATAAAGTCCTTAATAACTACGGGATGAGTTGGCAGAATGATTTAGGATCTGAAGTCCAGAGCAAGGCAATTACATCTGGCTCCCAGCTTTAAAAAATTGAAATAATCTTTATCTGGGTTTTTTAAAGTATGTTAAAATTATACCATCAAATGTCAAATGTGGCATGACTTATTCAGTCCATGTGGGTTGTGGCACAGAGGAGGGAGAACCTTAATATGCACGTGGTCACCACCTAAAGGTTAGAGACGACCCAGCACGCTAATTGTGCTTTTATCGATCACATTGGAAATTTGAATAGCATCAGGAAAATGAAAATCTTAAGACCAGCCTTTCTGCCATAGATTTGCCTCCTCTCCTTTGGACAAATGAGACGTTTGGAGAAGGAATTTGTCTCCAGGGGCCAGCTGTCCTGCTAAATTATTTTCTATTTCTCATTAATTCTTGTCTTCGTCTTGCCTGTGTCACCCACGCCCTCCTGCTCTCCCCTGCCCATCCAAGTCCCATCACTGTCAGACCACCTGCCCTGGGCTCTTCCTCACAGCCCTGCATAGGTCCCTTTCCTCTTAGCTTCAGGGCTCCAGGGACATGGTAATCTGGGTTTCATTATGATTTTCCTGCATTGCTAATTGTCTCATCTAGGACTCTCTTGGTTCCATGAGAGAAAATGCCTTTTGGTATAACAGCCAGGGTTTAAGTCATTCTAAGAACCCAATTATTGCTAGATTTGCTTTAAAATTGCCCAAGAAACATTAATTTGCTAACTCCAAAACCCTGGACTGGGGTGAGGAACCTGCCTATTCCCTCAGAATGGTAGATGGACTGGATCTGCAGCTACTTTGAGTGGAGCCAGGGTGCAAGTGAGCAGAGCACAGAGTCACAGAAACACCAGCCCCCACTGCACGCCCAGCCACAAGGGAGAGTCTAACGCCCTCAAACTGAGCAAAAGAAGACAGACACAATATATTTCCATTCCTGTGAGTCTGAGGACATGATGTTCACAAAAAGGCAGCAACAATCTTAAGTTCAGGAGGGCAGAACTGGAGGTTCAGTGAAGTACAAGGTGGGCAGTACTGATTGGGGCACACATAAGATAGAGTCACACAGTGATGCCCTTCACTAGATGGACACACTGTTTTGATAACACATGCCATCATGACCAGAAATGAAACCAGCATTCTGCTGGTGGGTGTCTATAGAGCCTCTCTGAGGCCCATTCTGCTCGGTAACTTCTGTGTCCAGTACTCTATCCACATGTCCAACATACCTCCAAACAATGTGTTCAAATATACTTCATTACAAATGCCTTTAATTATGGAGTTGGGAATAAAAAAAGAGGCAGAATTCCCTAAAGTCAAAAACTTTTCACAAGGCTGGAGAGATAGTCCTGAAGGTAGGGTGCTAAGTTTGCATGCATCCAAACCTGGTTCGATGCTCAGAGCCACAATATGGTTTCCTGAGCACCACCAGGATTCATCACTGAGACAGTCAGGAGAAAGCCCTGAGCACTGCCAGGCATAACTTCCAAAACAAAGAATCTCCTCAGAATCTTCTATAAACCGAGGCCAAGGTTGGTATCCCTATGTGTTAGCTACCTCTCCCTGTTCACGGCTTTCTATCTGGAAATAAAGCACCACAGCCTCAGTGTCTGGGAAATACCTCTGTCAACTTTTTTTTTAAATTTGGGTCACACCCCGCAGCGCTCAGGGATTACTCCTGACTCTATGCTCAGAAATCACTCCTGACAGGCTTGGGTCATTATATGGAATGCCGGGATTTGAACCATCATCCTTCTGCATGCAAGGCAAACGACTTACTTTCATGCTATCTCTCTGGCCCCTCGATCAACTTTTATTAACCCGGGTCAATGGAACTCTAGAGCATTCCAAGGGAGTCACAGGTAAAATCCTATAAATGGGGAGGGGGCATGGCATGAGACAGAAAATCAACCTCTCATTTAGAACTGTGGCCACAGGAAGGGAGCCAGGTGGGAAGGGGGCTGTGGTCAGATAAAGATGGAAGAAGACTAATCTGGAGAGCACTGGTGGAGGACAGGACCAGGATCATGGTGCAGAGAGCAACACAAAGCAACTCCCTGGAGAGGCTGGGTCTTTGCCCTGTGTGCTTCCAGCTCTGCTGAATGTGCCTCTAAGTGGCAAGTGATGATACGCTAGTCACTGTGAACACACTAGTTACCTAGTACACACCTAGTGGTGTAAAAGTCTTTTTTCTTTCTAAAAGATATTTGGAGAAATATCTAGAACACAAGAACTATCCGGAACATATTGCTTTATTAGAAAAACCAGGAAAAGCTTAATAATGCTCTGGGAAGTGATAAATGACACAGGTGCCAGCTGGAAGGGATTTTGATACACCAATGCAATATGTGACAATTTTTGAATATTAACATTTACAAAAATGAATGCACCTAAGGTGGTTAAAGATAGACATGAAAAGAGAGAGAGAGAAGAATAACAATGAAAAAGCTCTTTCCAAAAGAATGCTGTAATAATTTTTGAACAATGGAGCAATGTCATCATGATTCAGTGTATTTATAATCAAAGGTGATGCAAAAATTTGACAAAAGATCATTGAAGAACAGAATATACACATAGATTTAAATTGATACCCACTTAATCTGTGTCCTATTCTTAATAATTACCAACAAGGAAGGAAGTGAATCGTTGCAAAGGCAAGATCTGGCAGCTCAGCCTACCCAAGCAGTCAACATTTGACCTGATGCAACTTAAATTAAATGTATTTTTATGGGAAGCTATAAGAAATGTTAACAATGTGATATATAATATCAACTACAGGATATGCTTCCGGAGAATGCTTAACCAGGTTACAATCCTGAAAAAACACTGACAAACTCACATGGTGGGAAATTTTATCAGACAGCTGGTTTGAAATCTTTGCAAACATCGAAATATCAATGACATAAGAACAAAAGATGGCAAGAGAGTTGTTTTAGAAAAACTACTGAAAGGTCTTAACTAAATGTCACCGATATTTGTCACTTGATCAGGTACTGGGTTGAAGAAAGAAAGATACAAAGACCTTTAGGGAATAATATGAAAATTTTAATGCTATTTTAATTAATGTCACTTTTCTTATAGTAAGTGCTTTGTGGTCATTTTGTAAAAGAATATTTTTATTCCTAGAGATGTATGCCTAAGGTGGTTTTTATCTGTGGATTAATTTCAAGTATTACAGAAAAAAAGAGAATACATTTAGGTGAAGGCTTTTAAATATTAAAAATGCCCCCCCAATAGAGCATGGGGATATTTGAAGAAAGGATATATGGAGTAGTCAGAGAAAGTCTAAGACAAAGAACATGTATGAATTTTCAAATAGATTAATGGCAGGGATTCATCCTAGACACATACCTTTCCCTTTCAATGAGCTTTTTTTCTCCAAAATACTGTCCCTGTTACAGTCCAAATAAAGCCTCTACTTCCAGCTTTGATTTATACTCAGAGATATTTCTGCTCAGAGCAGAACTTATTAAGTAATTCACAAAGCTCCAGTGAAAAAATCTTACTCTTCCAATCAGAGCTCACAGTATCCCATTGCTCTTTAATATTTTTATTAAAACACATATGGCTTGCTCACACACAGAAATATTCCAGAGCCATCCAACACCTTTTCTGTGTCAACTCTTTTTCCTGGCTGCTGCCAGAACATCAGTGATGACAGAATGCTCCATCTCAGCAATGATTTCTTCCAACACAATAATTACAAAACACTTAGTGGTATTTTCAAATGATTCTACATGTTATTTAAATATTTATCTTTTTCAAATTTGACTTAAAATCTATAAGTAATTAGTTATCAGCCTGGCTACCAGGGTGACAGGCTGATTCCTTAATTTTCTATGCAGTCGACAGGTTTTAACTCTGAAATTATTCCAGTCACAGCACACTTCAAAGGTCTAAATGAAAAAAAAAAGTTAAATGCCTTAACATCTTTGAGATTTGCAAAGATATTTGAGGATTTGCTGAGGGATTCAGTGTAGGGATGAAGAAAGTGTTTTGTAGCAGGGAGACTAACTTGCATCTTCAATTTGAAAGAAAATGTGAAATCCAAATGCACAAAGATTATTTAGATGAGAGAGCACCGAGCAATCATTGTTATTCCTTTGCAGTTTGTGCCTCTGAGTCCTAGGTTACACTGGTTCAAGGGAAAAAAGGGACAGAATGCTTTCTCCTGCTAGAAGGGTAACATGTTTTCACAAATACAAAATGCAAACTGACCAACCTTGTTTACAAGGTGTCTAAACAGTACTTCTCAGGCAATCCACTTGCAGATAAATGCAGACCCTCAAACTGCACCTGCAGGGATCACTTCCCACATTTGAAAGCTGACTCCACTGGGGTCTGGGCCTCCCTCATCCATGTAGCATGTGACGTTTTTGCTTAGATCCTGGAGTGGTGACCCTGACAGACAATCCTCCTTGTCTGCCTTTTCTAGGTGATAAGGTTTCTAGCGGTATAGGGGTTTGCCCCACTCCTACCTTCGTGCTATTTCCTGAAGGCCTGTTAGTCTTCTGCACTTCTCTCAGCATCACAATCCACAGGATCCCTGTGGTAGAAAATGCACAGTTTCCCCTATTTTCCATGAGATCCAGCCTGATGCCAAAGGCACAGAAAATCCTACATGAGGATTTAACTTGTCGACTGTTTTCATAGCTGTTGGTCTGTGGAACTTTTCTTGGGACCAATATGTCTTTTGCTGCCATTTGTGATGAAAGCCATACTGGAAATTGGTTCTGGATAATTAGGAATTATCATCAATCAATCAGGCCTGACTTTGTGTAATCTCTTCAGGAAGAAACTCATCTGGAAAGACAATTTTGCTGGCCCTAATACTCTGGGGTGTACTATTTAATTTCTCTCTCTTTTTTTTTTATACAAAAATTCTTTTCAGTTACACCCAGTGCTGCTCGAGAGCTGTATTGGGTCTGTGCTCAGGAGACCCAACTAGAATTGATACAGAATTGTAGGATACAGGGCAATATCCTACACTATCTGGTCTTTTTTAAAAAAAATTTTTTAATATATCTTTAAGTATTAGTTGACTCAGATGAAGGACCAGCAGACTTGCTCTGTGGCAGTCCAGATGGTATGTATATTCCATGCTTCCTATCACAGTTAGCACCACTTATGAAACCTTTGTAAACACATAGACAAGCTGGAAGCAATAGGTGTTACTGCAAAACCTGTGAAATTTGTAGGCTGACCGGATCAAAGACCTTAGGTGAATTGTTGCTGTCTGTTCTAACCGACTTCATGACCTTCTTGAAGGCAGAGAATGTGAGGCTACTATAGCTCCAATAGTATACTGTTAGGCCTTTTACTAAGTCATGCTCCATTTATAATCATTAGAGGAGTAACCCAAAAATGACACTATTCCAAGAGTTATCTTTTAAATTTTTATTAGCACCTTCAAGGAGGGACTCATTACAGGTTCTCAGGGAGATCCTAAGATGAGTAATGTAGTATTTAGACAGGAAGGATCTTCTCCATTGGCAAGATTATGCTCACTGTGTGCTCTCGGCCAGTAAGTGAAACTTGCTTTTGTCCTTGCTCTCTAGCTATCATTTCCCTTATTTTTTCTTGGTTTTCAAAGAAAAACTGGAAGGTCCTACCCCAACTCTTTTATTTCTCATCCTCAGCCTTACTCTGCTCTATAAGCTATGTGTGTGGTACATTATAATTCTGGATCTACCTGTTACTCAGCTCAGCTGTGATGGCAGAAGGGGTCAGAAGAGAGATAGTTCCAGAAACAAATGCAGTGATCAAGCAAAGTCCACTATAAAGTTCTCAGACAATGTCTTTGCATTCAACATCACTAAATCATCGATTAGAAAACAATTCAGTTCAATGTTGAAAAGTGGAAAATTGCCAAGAGCCAACAATAAAGTATTAGTTGGCTACATAATATACATGTGCAGCAGGTCTTCAAATAGCACTTTTTTAAAACTTTATTGATTGATTGATGGGTTTGGGGGCCACACCCAGCAGCACTCAGGTGTTATGCCATGATCTGCACTCAGAAATTGCCCCTGGCAGGCTGGGTGACCATATAGGATTCTGGGAATCAAACCAGATCCTTCCTGGGTTGGCTTCATGCAAGGCAAATGCCTTACCACTGTGCTATCTCTCTGGCCCTCAAATAACACTTTATTGTTAAAACATTGAGAAAAAAAAGCTCAGTCAAAGTTAAATGACATTATTTAAGGATCTGACTTCATCATGCCTTATATTACTTAAAGTCAGTTTTCATGAACTTATTGATAATGTTAAGGGCAGACTGACTGCATGTACAATAAGAATAGATAGTCTTCTTGAAACTATTCCTATATGATTGTATATATATCTATCTATATATATACATGAATGCAGATGTTATGTGTGTATATTGATACTGTATGTATATCAATACATCAAAATGTGTATCCAAGACCTTATATATGTATATTTCCCTACTGGCCATAGGGTCTAAAAATATAATTGAAAAAGAGTCAATATTTCTTTATATGTCCCCTGGGCCTTACCCTTTTCCCATGCCACTTCTGGACCTCTTTTCTCAGTGATCTTGCAAAAGCTATATCTGGGAGTGAGAGAGCATCTTGCTTGTGGCTCTTGGGCCAGTTGAGACTCTTCCTAAGATTCAGTTTGAAAATAGTATTGAGAACAGAGCTTGAAAAGCCCTCAGATTCATGGACTGGTCACATAAAAGTATGATTCTTGGAGCCCAGTGTGTGTTGGGGATGGGAAGCAGTGCTCTAATCTGGGCAACTGATGGAGATTGAGCAGAGAGTATTTTTTTGAGAGACCAAATGCTTAAGATCTACAGAAAGGAATCAAGAGTACCTTTATAAGGTGCCATATTAAGTGGAGTGAGTCAGAAATACAAATACTTAATGATCTCACCTATCTGTAGTATATAGAAAAATTACGAGAAAAGAATTCTCAAAGGGGGTTGCCCAGATTACCTTTGACCCTTGAACATAGAAATTAGAAGGACAAGGAAGAAAATAAAATGAAGCAAGTAGTAAGAAGTGATGAATGGGAGGTAACAGGGATAAGATTCAAGGGCCTTGAAAACATTGAAAGTGTAGAGTTGAAGTATTTGTATATATCTTAACTTCAGAGCCAACTTTATTGTAAGAACAGAATCTAAACTATAGGAACTACATTAAAAAGTGTCCATATTGGGAAGGTGACTATGGGGTGGTAGGGAACTTGGGATGCTGGTGGAGGAAAGTGGTGGGTTGAAACACTTTAAGCCTGAAACTCAATGATGAATAATTATGTAAATCAGAGTGCCTCAATAGCTAATAAAGTAAAATTTAATTTAAAAATAAAATCCTTCCATGATTTTTGATCTGAGGGCCATTTCTGTTCTATTGACGGAAATGAGGGAGGTTGCAGGAGGAACAGCTTTGGGGCTGGGGGTGAAGGACATAGGTAGTGGTACTTATTTATTCATTCATTTGTCAACTTCTTATTGAGCTTATTTTAGAGCTTGGAATGCTGCCAAGGCTGAAGATCGAAAAAGAGGATGATTGACATGGCCCTTCAACTCAGAATCTCCGTGGCCCCAGACACAAAGGAGGAGCCTTAATCCAATAATTGTACAGGAAGTGCCCAAGGGTCAGTTCCTGCAAGGTATAAATAATATAGGAATGTAGGTTTGGCAGGGGTGATGGGAAGGAAATGCAGGCTAATCTGGGAATTAGAATGCTGGTTAGGGAAAGTGATACCAAGGGGTGATGAAGGAAAAGTAAAGTTAACCTGGTTATGGGGTTGGTGTGGGAAGAGTGGGGAATGGAATGTGCAAAAGCAATTTGGTCAGAGGAGGTGTGGTGGTCCAGGTATCTAAGGAAGCTCAGACACCAAATGGTGTGTAGAGCACAGTGGGGAAGAGAGAATAAGCAAAGAGACAGTACACTGCTGGAGAGGCTGATGGGGCCAGGTCAGGCAGGGCCTTGCAGGCCACATGCTGGTAATTTGTCATCATTTTGAAAAGAAATGAGACATCATTGAAATGCTTTAAGCAGAGGAAGTGTTACATTTTTTTAAAAAAATCATAATGGCTGCATGGAGGAAAATGGATCATAGAGGCTCAGACTGTACAGGGAAGAGCTAAGAGGCAGCCAGGAGAAAGATGATGGAAGAGCAAAGAGTTACTGGTGAGATGAGATGTTTGGAGGTATGGAAATCAGAACAGGGCAATACTCTGGTGATTAGTGTAAAGATATAAAATAGAAGATATATGCCTTTCCACGTGATCATGAAGGGAATGTAGAAAACAAAATCAGGGTCCTTTTTATTATTAAGTAATTGACTACAAATTCTTCATCCTCCCTTGCTTCTCTTTTGTTGTTGTTTTCAATAACATGGTTGCACACTAGTTTTCCTGCACACTTGCACACATACACAGAACACTGTTGTAGTGCTCTAAGGATACAGTTTGTTGTAGTCCCAGAGATCACAAAACAGCAGTGATCTGGGTCACATTCAGCATGTTACTTGCATTGGGGTTTAAACTCTTGGGGCCCTCACTACAAATTCTCCATGAGAAAAAGAGACATTTTTCAAACATGTATGTTCTACTTGGCATAAACTCCCAGGACCTAAAATTCTGGCTTTGGCTGTTCTGAATAGAAACATCTGAGCTAAAGAGCCAGTGAAAGAGTGCAGGAGGGGAGGTGGACTTGAAGACACTCTGGATGAACAGGCACTCGTGGGTCTGACTTTGACTCTCAGTACTGCCTCCTGCTAGTTGTGTGATCTGGTAAGTGCTCATCCAGTTGGAGCCTCAGTACTCTTGCCTATAAAAGGAGAACACTGCTGACTTGAAAGGCTGCTTGTGCTGATTGAATGGGGAGTCCATGCAAAGTGAACACCCGGTTTCAGATATAGACTCAATCAAGTATAACTGCAATTATTATTCATGAGCAGGCTGCTGTTGATCAGAGCACTTTAACACCCAGATTTATGGTCTGCTTGCATTGTTAGCTAGCGTGATGATAATGCTGCGTAACAAATCCCCTAAAATTTTAAAGTAACAACCACAACTATTTTCCCTTTCTCTTGCTTCTGAGACTTGCATGAGAATCTACTGATTTAGGAGGTAGTTAAAGAGTATGGCAATAGAGACTCCAGATTTGGGTGCAGATCTGTAAGCCTAGGCATAATTCTCATGGAAGCTTCAGGACATAGAAGGCAAGCTCAATTGTCTAAGCATGTATCAAACCTCTATTCATTAACCTTTCTTCAATGGAATTAAGTAATGGGACCCTATCCAAATTCCAGGCCTGGATAAGTAAACTTTACCTCTTGTGGGGGCAAAACTACATAACAAAAGGTAAGGCTATAGGGCAAAGGGGAGGCTTCCCTAGGCCTCCTTATCTGTCTTCCATCGTTCCATAAAGACTCATTTTGAATGATCAAGAGACATATAACTTACTGAGAACCTGTTCATTTTTCTGTTCATTTCCTCAATCTGCCTTTCAGCTATTATTTTTCAGGACATTAACTTTGATTTCTTTGCAAACATACCAGTCAAACTTCAATAATTGCAAGTCACAGGAAACAATTCTGGTTTGTTTTCTCAAAGATGGATTTGAATGAAGGACTACCAGGCAACTTACCAAAAGCTGGCTGGTAGCGAGACAACCAGGCTGGAAATAGAAGGATGACAAGAATTCTCTGGGATGCGGAGAGCAGAACCTGATCAACTGTATCTCCAGGCACTGTGCCTTCCCATAACTGTGTCTTTGTGCTCAGAATTCAGAGTTCTGGCAGAGAGTACCTCATGGCTTCCTGCCCACCTCTTAGTTAGGGTAGAGCAGAGAGTCACAGCATGCAGCTTGCCAAGACTGCCCACAATGGGGAGAAAGGAAGTCAGGAGCTATTAGGAACAGAGAATGGAATGAGATGATGCAAATAATAATAATAATAATGACCCATGTCCTCTAGGCTAAGAAGGGGTAGAAGGGGGGGGCAGGAGCACACAAGGAAACCAGATTCTGCCCCTGCTCCACCACCAGCTTGTCTAGCATAGAGTCCAGGGTAGATATATTCTTAACAAATGCTCTCACTCCTCAAGGTGTGGCAAATATTCTCTTGGCAAATTACTAGGATCTCAAGGGGTCCCTGGGATGGAGAGTGATGTATCTCTTACCTTACAACCTGATTAAAGATTAAGGAAACTCACATGAGGAATATCCGGACATTGCTGATGCACACAAGTGTTCACAAGTAATTAATTACTGCTCCCAGTCATCTCCTATCTGCACCTGATAAATGAGTCTTAAAAGGGGAGGATGCCTGAAGCTTTAGGGAATACCCTAAGCTTCTGAAGGTCACAAAAAAGGGGGAGTTACCCTTTAGTAGCACCCTTCAGTAGCTGATTAGAGCCAGAGAGGAGTTATGGGAGGTTGTGAGATGCTCTGGGGGCATTCTCAGCAAGGACCCATGTAACCTCAAGGCGTCCTCTTAGCTCCTTCTTGGGCACTTGGGAGATGCTGGTGCACCCTGTTCCCACTTCTATAGTTGGTGCCACCCACTCTTCCTGTCCCACACGTGATAGACACTCTGCACTGTCCAAGACAGTAGTCACTGATTACTACTGTGCAGATATCTGTCAAGTAGCTAATTTGACAGATGAACTGAACTTCCTTAATTTTATTTTTGTTTTGTTGTTGTTTCTTTTTATTTTGAACTTCCTTAATTATTAACTGAAATTTTATTCAATGGGCTGGGGAGGAGTGATTTGCAAAATTACACTCCTTTATTACACTCCTTTATGTATAGAAGTCTCACCACACCCAGCTCTGAAATTCTAGTGCCATTCCCAGAATCAGTTAGGTCTATGTAAATGTGAAGGTGGAAGGATCCTTTGTCTTACTGTCCTTTCCCAGTAGGCAGCACCAAGAGGTCCCTGCCCTGACAATGCCCACAAGGCTCCTGCTCTAGATCTCATCCTGCTCTCCTCACCTTTCTCAGCTCCCCCCACCCCCCACCCATCACCTCCTGGGAATTAAATAGATGTCTTGGCCAGGAATTCTGCTTCATCCTTGTCCTCAGCTCACTCAACATCCAAAAGTTAATGGGGAAAAGAAAAAGGAGGAAACTTTGGAGGAGAATAAATTCATCTGAACTTCCTGTTCCTCCAATCTGATTCATTACTTTTGAGTCACCTATCTTCTGCCCTGCTTCACACGTTGCCTTTTACAGAAGAACAGTAAAGATTCCATGTACAACCCCTAGCAATGTTTAGAAACACAAAAGGTTGAGGCCACAGAAAATTTGCAATAGCCTCTGATTTCATATCCTTCTTTTCTGGTTGACGAGTGTGGACCCACAGCATGCTGCCAATCCATCCTGTAGGATTTGGGGGTAATTGGAGACATATAGATCCAGGAGGCCATACCCATAGGGGCCCTGGGGATTAAACTGTGTGTCTGTGTAGAGGTAGATTCCCTGTGAATGGCCTGAACACAGGTGGAATGCTGAGGCCCAAGGAGAAAGGTGACAGAGGAGGCTGAGGCCAACCCCAGAGACCTGTGCTCACATTCAACACAACCAGCAGAGCAATCTCAGGCTTACTGTTCACTGGGGCTGCAATAACAAAATGTCATAGATTGGGAAACTTACACAAGCATCTTTAAACTTTAAAAAAGGCAGGAAGTGGACAGGGATAGTTCCTGTCTCTATGCTCAGGAGTAACCCCTGGAAGATTGAGGGATCAAGCTGGTATTAGAACATTCAAGGCAAATGCCTTCATTTTTGCTGCTGTGTCTCTGGCTCTCTTTCAAGTTTTCACACCTGGGGATTAGCACCTGTCCTTCATATTGATCCATGGATCAGGAATAATAACTAAGGCAGTGGACCAGTGTTTTCCCAGCCTTTCTACGCTTGTGCACCAACACCAGTCTGTGGACTGGAGGATGGTAATTGGCTTAAGCAACAGTAAATTGGGCACTGTAGTTGATTGCACTGAGTTTAATTCCTAGCATCCAAATGGTCCTGCAATATTCCAGGAGTGATCCTTGAACACTGTTGGAGTAGCCTACATTCCTCTCGTCAAACAACCAAAACAGAACAGAAATCTGTTCCCACATTTCTGGGGGTTGTGAGATTAAGACACTGCAGATTTGGTGTGATAAGGATGCTGAAATCTAGCTGTGTCCCTACACACATGGCTGAGGCCTTGAGGAACCTCAATGTGCTGATCTCTCCTTATCCTCCATCTATTTGCTTTCCCACCCATGATCTCTCACTGAGAGTGGGGCTCAGAGCACTCTGAATCACTGGGGTTTTGTGCTTTGATGAGTGTCTTGAGCAACTGAACTATCTTCTGGGCTTCAGGGAGCCTCCTGCTTCCTAAGGACACCAATTCCTCATGTCCTAATCACCTCATAAAGATTCAACCTCTGAAGATCCTCCTATTTTGGAAAATAGTTTTTAATGTCTAAATGGTCATATACATGCACTCTCTCTCACACACACACACACTCACACACACTCACACACTCGTTCTATAAACAAGGACTCACACAAAGCCAGAACTTACTAAATTGCAGGAAATTCATTCTTCGAACTTTTGGGAATCTAGTATACAAATACAGAATACAAAGTGGTGGAGCTCTGTCCTTAGTGCCAATGACAGTGCCTGAACCCATTCCCACCTCCTCTCAAGCAATGGCTAGTCCTCTTTTACTTTCCCCAGTTAAGAGGCCTCACATTGTGAGTCTTCATTCTCTTTTAGATGGAATTAAGCACCACTTCCTAAGGGCCAGGTACACAGGTTGTTTTGTCCCTTAATACTAAACAACACCCATCAAGTAGACTTTCTTCTTTCCTTTGGAGGGATGAGTTTGGGGATACACCTGGCTCCGTACAGCGCTTACTTCTGGCTCTAGGTTCAGTCATGACTCCTGGAAGTGCTCAGGGAACCAAAGTAGTTCTAGAAGTCAAGCCAGGGTTAGCTGCATGCAAATTAAAGCACACTACCCTCTGTCCTACTTTTCTGATCTTCATTCTTTATATACAGAAGAGAAAAAGGGTTTAAATATATGACGAAGAGCATACCAAAAGGCACAGATAGTCAGTTAGAGATCTATATTTTGGTTCCTTCGCTCTGAGTGATAGTTTTTAACATTAAATGCCTGAATGATATTTGGGGACCCAGGGTTTGGGTGGTGATTTCAAGGAGACAAACTGTGGTTCCTACTTACAAATTTCTGTATTCTACAGAGCCTGCCTCTCTCTTCTCCTCAGTCCTGGTCTAATGGGTCATTCTCTTCTACTCAGAAATTTTACAATTTGTTTCCAGGTGGAGTCTCATCTGCTGGAGTTTCAAGGGCCACACTACTGGGAGTACCAATCTTGGGATCTGGGAGTCTACTCTCAATTGGGAGTCATTGCTACTGCAATCACTGGATTAGCTCTGTAGCTGAGTGATAGTCTTATGCCTCTAGTCACTCCTAGTGTGCATGTGAGGGGAGACATTCAGTAGGATTCCCAGAAAGGGTCAGATGCTTTGCATGGTGTCCTCAGGGCTGTAGATTCTGCTCACTTCACAAGTCTGTGCAGGAGCACTCACAGCTGATTAATAGGTATGCACTTTGAGCAGAAGCTGGGCCTATGGGGCCATAGGTCCTTTTTCCTCAGTGCCTACAACAGAGACTAAGCTCCCTGGAGCATAAACTGCTGTCTGTAACCCTTTGAAGGTCAATCCATCAGCCTTTGGTTAATGCTACTCCCCAGTATTTTGGTGAGGACTAGGTGAGCCTTTCTCTTGTAGTTCATTTCTGGCTTTCTCTCACCACATACTACATGGCTCTCACCAAGCATTTTCTTACCCCTCCAGAAGGAGAAGCTTGTGGTCACCCTGATGATATCCAACCTTGGGGTGGAGGACAAAGTGGAAAAGATTGAACCTGACTGGGGAAATAGGGAGGCGAACAGGTGACAGAATTTCACTGTGACTAGAGGACTTGGTACCCTTTTCCAAAGGAATAAAATGAGATAATGTGCCTTGTTATCCTTTGCTATAGTTAAGTACAAAGAACATAACAATGACTAACAGTGACATTGTGCCCTTTTCTTTTTTTTCCTTCCTTTCTTTTTTTTGGGGGGGGGGACACCCAGTGATGCTCAGAGGTTACTCCTGGTTATGCACTCAGAAACTGATCCTGGCTTGGAGGACCATAAGGGATTTCGGAGGATTTAATCGAGGTTCGTCGTAGGTTAGCACTGCAAGGCAAACAACCTACTGCTTGTGCCACTTCTCTAGCCCCATTGTAACCTTTTCTAAGATGGTGCAGCCTAAATATTTAATTTCAAGATTATTTTCATTATTTCAAAAGGGAACACTGTGGTCATTGAACATTAATCCTCATTCCTTCCTCCCAATCTCCCCCAGACCTTACAATCAATAGCCCCTTTCTACTCTGCCTTCTTTTATACTGAACATTTCCTATCAAGAGAATCTTGCAATATTTGTTTTTTTTTTGCACCTGGTATCTTTCAGTTAGTAATGCTTTCAAGATTCATCCATGTCACAACAGGTGTCAGCCCTCCATTCATTTTATTCCTTTTAGTTACTGAATAGTATTCCATTGTGTGGATGAGTGAAATCCTATTAATCCATTCAGCTGTTGAGAAACATTCTGTTGTTTCCATTTTTAAGGAAAAACAATGCAGTTGTGTACATTCTTGTATAGGTTTCTATTGGAACACCTGCTTCCAATATATGAAGCACAATTTATTACAGATTCTTCAAATTCATTTGGTTCTGTGCCATCCTAAGTGGAAGCAAGTTATTTATTTTATCTTTTTTTGGGGGGTGGGCCATACCTGGTGGTGATCAGGGGTTTCTCTTTTGATTCTGAGCTTAGAAATTACTCCTGGCAGACTTGGAGGACGATACGGGATACTAGTATTCAAATCTGGGTCAGCTACATGCAAGGCAAATGCTCTACCTGCTATATTTTTACCTTTCTGTCTCTTGACAGGCTTTTGTGTAGCTGGTATAACACAATGATGGCAGAAAACCCAGTCTGTAAATGCAGTGTTGTCATACCAGCACAATCTCTCATTCTTCCTTTCTGTACCCACCCAGATATCTCTAACAGAGTGATCCAAATGCATCTGTCTCTTGGTGTCAGTTACCAACCAGGAGCCCAGTAACCCTATGTATAATATATGTTGCCTTTGAAGATTCTCAGAGGAGCCCTCTGTCAAAGCAGTCTTCAAAAGTATGGAAGGCAGAGAAAATTGAGATGGACTTTTAGGCCTCTACATCTGCATGTGACACTTACAGTATGGATAGCCATGGCTCAGAACATGCCGTGAGCCTCTGAATTTTTGAAACCATCCAAGTTTGAAATGGCCCTACCTACAGGCTGGGAAATGCTGTCCACATATTCCTAATTAAGATAATGAGCTACAGATTCCATGACTTTAATTTTTCTTATAGCTGAATAGTATTTCATTGTGAATACATTGTGAATTCCATTGTGAATGCACCACAGTTTCCTTATGGAGTCATCTCTTCTTGGACACTAAGTTATTTCCAGATTATAACAGTTGTGAAATGCTAAGATGAAAATAGAGACATAAATGTCTTTTTGAAATAGCATCTACCTTGGGGTAGATGCCAAGATAAAGAATTGGTTCTTTAAACACACCTGGTGATGCTCAGAAGTTACTTCTGGCTCTGTACTCAAGAATATATAGGTTTATGCTCATGGCTGTGCTTGAGGGACCATATGGGATGCCAGGGATCAAACCTAGGTTGGCTGAATGCAAGGCAAGCTACCAACTGTACTATAATTCTGGCCCCAATTTTTATTTTTATTTTGTTTTGTTTTTAGTAAGAAAGATCAGTGGGCTGAAGTATATTGCCTAAGGAAGGTCGAAGTTCATCCCTAGAACAACTTAGTCTCTCTTCCCTCCAATCCCCATGCATGCCAAGGGCAACTCCAGTCACTGAAACTGGAATGGACTCTGAACACTGCAGTGTGTACCTTACCCTCCAAAATAAAAAGAAAGAATTTTTCAGGCTAAGACATTAACATTTGGAGTTGGTGATAGGAGAAGTCTAATTTCCAAAGTCTTTGTATTGTGGAGAGAGCTGGGGCACATTGGGGGGGAGTGTGCTATACTCTGAGGATCCAAAACGGTCAACCAACCACCAGCCTGCTTCAGGCCAGCCCATGGAACCAACCAGCCTGAAGTCCAAGGCAGTGAAGCTCTCAGATGTCTGCAGACCCAGCCTGTTGCTGGTTTTTGCAAACTCCAATCAGGGTTATTCAGCTAAAGTCTTTGATATACAATACAAGCTCATAAAAAAGTAGGAGGAAAATGGTTCTGCAGAGTAGCTTTAAAAAACACCTAAACAAAAATAAAAACTACCCCTTTATAACTAGAGTTTTTTTTTTTTCCAAGTCCACAAGCTACATTCATTTGCTGATATGGGTCTTAACATTTTTATTTATTTATTTATTTGATTTTTGGGGGCCACACCCATTTGACACTCAGGGGTTACTCCTGGCTATGCACTCAGAAGTCACTCCTGGCTTGGGGGAACTATATGGAATGCAAGGACGCAGTTCGTCCTAGGCTAGCGCTTGCAAGGCTGATGCCTTACCACTAGTGCCACCGCTCCTGCCCCATTGTATTTTATGTTAAAGATGGGGTTCCAAAGTGGTGCTCTGGAGGTCTATGGACCTCCAATTATTAATCATTTGGGTCTGCAATTTAGTGCAAATGCCTGAGGATATATGCTGCTTGATACCCGAGGTACCCAGAACAATACCTGGTGGTGATCAAGGGACCAAGTAATGCTGGAAATTGAACCCAGGTGAGGGGCATGCTAGGCATTTCCCCTAAATACTGTGCTATTACCTGGTCCTGGATCTTAACTATGATTTGATTTGATTTAATGGTGGCTTGGTATGGTGTGTGTGGGGGGGGCAGGTACAGCATGTCAAACCAAGTCAAGAAACTATTACTAGCTTCGTGCTCAGTGGTTCCTCCCAGTCATCCTTGGGTGGCCATAAAGTGCTGGGGGGTAAAACCAAGATTAACCCCTTGCAAGGCAAGAGATTTATCCCTGAGCAATAGTACAGTGGGTAGGGCGTTTGCTTTGTATACGGCCAACCTGAGTTCAATCCTTGTCATCCCAATATGGTCCTCTGAACACTTCCAGGAATAATTTCTGCATGCAGAGCCAGAGGTAACTCCTCAACACCACCAGGTATGACCCACAAACAAACAAACAAACAAACAAGATATTATCCCTATACTATCTCTTTGGTCTTTACTTTTTTCGTTTTGTTTTTTTGGGCCACACCTGGTCATGCTCAGGTTCTGTGCTCAGGAATTACTCCTGGTGGGCTCAGGGGACAAATGGATTGATGAGAATCAAACCTGGATCAGCTGTACACAAAGCAAATGCCCTACCTGCTGTATTATCACTCCAGTTATGAGTTTTCTCTCTTTTTTAAAATAATTTTTATTTAGACCAATGTGAATTACAAGTCTTTCACAGTTGTATTTAAGGAACATAGTGATAGTGAATTAGGGCAATTCCCACTGCCAGTGTTGACTTCCCTTCACCCCTGTTTCCAGCATGCATCCCATACCTCCACCCCTAGCCCGATGGACTGCTAGTGTAACAGGCCCCTTTTGTGTATAGCTTGTTGTAGTTTGGGTCTCTTGATTCTATTGGCATTGACTTTGCGTTGGGTATTTAGGTTTGACCATTTTTTATTTCCCTGAGTCTTTTCTTTTAAGAGGACACACAGTACCGAGTGTCAAAGGGGTGAGTGGTTTTCAAATCACTGATTTTAAACTTCTCATTGAAAACCTCAGGTATTCTTTTCCCAGGCTGTCAGTGCAGTTTCTGTCACCCTTTGATCCCATATGCTGACTAATTCATGGCGCAGACACAACCCAGTTGGTTTGCAGTATTCCTCTGTCCTGTGTCACTTTTACTTGGGGACAGGCATAACAGGTGGTAATTGGGGGCACAATGTGGTACTGAGGATGGAATCTTGGAGCCCCTGCAATCATAGTGTGTTACAGCCCTTGGAATCATCTCCCTTTCTTCCTCTGTCACTTATTTAACAAATATCATATTTGTTTATTTGAGTGGTATACCTAGTGGTGCTCAAGAGCCACTCCTAGCAAAACTCAGAGAACTAAGTCATGCTGGGGATTGAACCTGGGGCTCCCACATGCAAAACTGCCCCCCCCATATTTCTCAGCCCCTAGAGGATTTCTTCAGTCCAGGAATAGAAATATCAAAGAACAAATTCAGCCATCATACCCAAATTAAATATCTTTTCAGTGTCTGAGATTGTCCAGATTGGAAAAGCAGGGAGACAAAGCTGTAACTGAAGTCAAGCAATGGTGCTTCCTTCTGGTCGGAGGGGAATGGCAGGACCATCAGGCAGACTCTGTCACAAGGCAAAACAAGGGGATGCTCAGAGCAGACTCTGTTTAGTCATTCAGCATGGGCAGGAAACCAACCAAGAAATTTCCTACCAGCTTCCCAGTGTGGAGCCATCTCTAGCACCCCACAGGGGGTTCCAAATGGACTTTTTAAGCATCTTTGGGTAACTCTGTCTTCTGGAAAAGCCACTGCACAGATTGACAGATTGACAAACCCAGGAAACTTCTACTGAGCCCTCAGTGCTCCCAGGAGAAAGTATTGGAAAATCAGTTCTGTGATCATGGGAGTAATGGATGGAGCCACTTTGGGGTAACTAGGGGAGAAAAGGAAATCTTGACCTTTCCACAGAGAACAGCATATGAGCCCTTCAGTTTCCAACAGAACCCTCCAGGCTTAAAGTCACCAGGATCAGAAAATCCTGGGTTTGATTGGGGGTGGGGGTGAGGGCCAGTTCTGGCTGGGCTGTGCGATTCACTCCCTCCTCAGAACTCAATCATATTATTTTGGTAATGGAGACCATACTAGAGATGGTTATATTATTGGGTTTTAGATGCCTTTTTAACTAGGGAACTGTTTATTCAAATTAAGTGCTACAGTGTAAGAAAGAAAAATAATCATATGAAGAACAAACTCCAAAAGAACAAAGCAGAATGACATTGGCTTAAAATGATGGAGCCAAGTGATTCCCAGAGCTTGACCACCAGGCTTCAACTGCAATCCCTACAATCTAGCCCTAAAATCTTTCATCTCTAAGTGACTATGATTTTAAAATAACTGCATGCCTAGTGCTCTGAAGGAAATTTTGGAGTCATGTAAATCCCAGGTTTCAATTTCTCTTATAAAATTAAAATGAAAAAAATAACTAAGTTATTAAATATTTTTCTTTGGTCTCACCAGTACTGTGGAACTGGGCACAAGTAGCACACCTTGTTTAATTCTATTTCTTCCTTTCTTGAAGCAGTTCTTAATTGGGGGAATCATATGACCATAGGGGTCCCAGAATAGTTCAAGAACTCCTCTAGAATCCAAAGCGGTAGTGCAGCAGTAGGGCATTTGCCTTGCATGCAGCTGACCTAGGACAGAACTCTGTTCAATCCCCCAGTGTCCCATATGATTCCCAAGCCAGGAACAATTTCTAAGCACATAACCAGGAGTAACCCCTGAGCATCACTGGGTGTGGGGCCCCAAACCAAAAACAACAACAACAACAACAACAACAACAACAACAAGACCCCCTCCAGGTAAAAATCCCATAAAATAAGGGCTATGGCATAAGATACTGGCCATTGGTAGGATGGAGGGTGGGGGTCCAGAAAGAAAACAGGGTCATAAAATGGTTGAGCAAGATTGAAGTCAAAAGTTCCTTAAATTGTGGGTTGTCACTCATTGGGCCACGTAACTAAAAATGTGGTGGTAACAGAGACTGGCACACATCACAAAGAACAAGAAAAACCATTGCTGGCATGCATGTAGGAGAAAGGACCTTTCATTCACTGCTGGTGGGAATGCCATTTAGTCTAGCCTTTCCGGAAGACAATATAGATATTCCTTTAACAACTGAAAATTGAGTTTCCTTATGTCCAGTAATACCACTCATAGGGATATATCCTAAGAACACAAAAACACAATCCAAAAATATATTCTGCTCCGCTATGTTCATTGCAGCACTATTTATAATCTGGAAAAAACTCAGGTGCCAGATAACAGATGAATGACTAAAGAAACTATGGTACATCTACACCATGGACTCCTATGCAGCCGTTAGGAAAAATGAAGTCATAAAATTTTCCTATACAAGTATGGACATGGAGTTTATTATGCTGAATGAAATGAGTCAGAATGAGAGGGACAGACATAAAATGATCTCACTTATCTGTGGTATATAAGAAAAATAAAAGACAGGATGGTAATAATATCCAGAGATAATAGAGCTGAGGGCCAAGAAGACCAGCCAATGATATGACGCTTTCCACTAAGAGTGGTGAGTGCAGTTGGAGCACTAATTGCAGTGATAACTACCATGAGAATGATATTTGGAACTGATCACACTGGACAGGAACTGAGTGTTGAAAGGGGATAAAGTAATATGCAGAGCACCCCCTTATTGACAATAGTGAAAATCACAATGTGAGAGAAAGACAGACAGATGAACAGAGAGAGAGAGAGAGAAGCAGAGTGACTGCCTTAGAGATAGGCCAGTGGTAGGGGTGGGTGGGAGGAGAATAGAGGGCATTGGTGGTAGGAAAGTTGCACTGGTGAAGGGTGGTGGTGGTGACTGAAATCCAACTATGAACATTTCTGTATTCAAGGTGCTTAACTAAAAAATGTTATTAAAATACTAAATATAGTGGTAAAAATTGATTTTAACATAACATTTTTGTCTTAAAATAAATTTACAATTTATTAGCAGTAAATTCCTGTGGCCCTTTCAGTGATTCTTAGTCCACCAGGCCAGTGGTTCAATGCTCTTTTAGCCTTAAGTGACAGGGCTTACTTGAACCACTCCAATGATGCTGGGAATCTCCAAGGCCATAACTGGCAATGAATAGGGAAGCATGTGGTACAGGAGATCAAATCAGGATGGACTTCATGCAAAACATGTGACTTAGTCCTTACACTTTATTTCTAACTCCAGTTAGCAATAAATGTTTGATTTCATATACCCAGGGTTGTGAGAGAAAAGAGTTTTAAAAGCCCTGTCATAAAGTATATCTAATGTTATTTATTTTATCTCTAAATTTTTTTTGTTTGTTTTTGTTTTGGGGCCACATCTGGTGACGCTCAGTGGTTACTCCTGGCTATGTGCTCAGAAATCTCTCTTGGCTTGGGGGGCCATATAGGACACTTGAGGTATCAAACTGCAGTCCGTCCTGGGTCAGTCGTGTGCAAGGCAAATGCCCTAAAGCTGTGCGACGGCTCTGGCCCCAACTCTCTGAAATTCTTAGGGAATGAAGTGACCCTGGCATGGAGGAGGCATTCCTGTCACCTTTCTCTGTCTCTGGCCAGTCTGGCTCTGTGTCCCATCTCTCCCTGGCCCCATCTAGTCCTATCCAGAAGGATTAGAAATCAGGACTGATGGGGCCAGGCGGTGGCGCTAAAGGTAAGGTGCCTGCCTTGCCTGTGCTAGCCTTGGACGGACCGCAGTTCGATCCCCCAGTGTCCCATATGGTCCCCCAAGCCAGGAGCAACTTCTGAGCACATAGCCAGGAGTAACCCCTGAGCATTACCGGGTATGGCCCAAAAACAAAAACAAAACCAAAAAAAAAAAAAAAAAGAAATCAGGACTGGGCCATGGCAATTTCAGGATAAAAAGAAAAAAAATGTCTGCATTCACTCTATTCTCAAATGGATTCACTCTATTCTCAAAAGAGATGTAAACCAACCTGTGAAAAATCCTGGGTTTATTGGTCCTGCAGCTGAAAACTGGTAGTCTTGGAGGAAGATGTGGGCTAAGTCTCTGTCCTACTGAAACCACGCCAGCTACACCCACCACCCACAATCACCCCTTCACAATGGCTCAGTTTTCCACTTAACCGCTGATCTCTGCAGAAATGTCAAACTGACCAAAATTACGTATGTCAGTATTTAGGCTGACATTACCAGGACTGTTTTGGAAAGAGTGCAGGCACAATCCCCCATTTTCACATACTTTTGAAAGGCCTGGCAGCCAAAACCATATCCTGCAAAACTGCAGTATCAGCCACAGATCTTGGAATTCTGGGACCATGTGACTACATCCACAGCTGCACAACTCCAATTTTTTCAGTACTGTCATCCTAATAGATGTCACCAGTTTAGATGTCAATGTGGATTCAAAGACATGTTATGTTCAGAAACAAAGCAAATAAAGGAAAGATCAACTAGCAACAAATAGCTTAGTAAATCATCTAATAATGACCTCATTGCAAAGTACAATAATTTTCACACATTTTCTTTTTCCTGTACTTAAAAAAATTCATTAGTACTTACCCGAAACAAAAAGTATAAAATATATTTTTCATGTCTGCCAAGGGGGTAGGCTTGGGAATGGGTAGAGATTTGGGAAGGGAATTGTAAAAACCATGATGAGATTGGTGTTGGATTATTAGTGGTAGAAGCAAAAGTATTATGAGCAACTGTGAAATAGAGTCTTTAAATTAATTAATTAATTAAGATAATTTATTAAAAATAAGTAGGGGCTGGAGCGATAGCATGGTGGGTAGAGCATTTTTTGTTTGTTTTTTCATCCAGACCCGGTGATGCTCAGGGGTTACTCCGAACTATGTGTTCAGAAATTGCTCCTGGCTTGGGAGACATATGGGATATGGGGGAGGGGGATCGACTGAACCGAGGTCTATCCTAGGCTAGCACACACAAGGCAGACTCTTTACCCCTTGCTCCACTGCTCCAACCCCTGGACAGAGCATTTACCTTGCATGTGGCCTCCCCGAATTCCATTCTGGCATCCCATATACTCCCTTGAACCTACCAGAAGTAATTTCTGAGCTGAGAGCCAGGAGTAACCCCTGTAAGCCACTGGGTATGACCCAAATACCAAAAATAAAAAGAAAATTAAAAAGATAAATAAAAGGATATAAATGACTTCATGAAACTCATTCACACACACAAATTCTTTTTAATAAATGGTAAATTCAAATCTCAATAAAAAGACTTTGGGTTTACTTTGGTTAGTATTCATTTTATAGCTTAGGGCCAGATCTTCTGACTTGTTTTGAATCTTATTTTTACCTCCAAACATAAGAGTCATCTATTTTTTCCTTTATCTGCATGCATTATCAGTAGTTTCTGTATATGTTTGGTACCCCAAGACGAAGCCCAAGAATAGAGTTTTCTGTATCTTCCCACTGAACATATTTTAGAATGTTTCAAACTGTGGGTATTCAACCAAAGATGCAACCTTAAACCTTTTAATTTTATAATGCTTTTTAACACATTGATTTTTATCATATACTTATAATTTTACATTTACACATATACAATTGATTCATTCATGTTAAAGTAATCCAAATTGTTTGCTTCCATTTTCTCTTGCCTTATTCACACTGGCTACCCTTAGTCCTTAGTCCAGACTTGTTTGGTGACTGAAGCTAATTAACCTACTGTGTGCCTATGTGTATTTTTATGCCTACATAATACATTATTGCTTTTTGTCTATGCTTGACACTGTTAGACAATATCTTATATACACTATTTACCTAATTTGTCTTACTTATTCATGGTCAACTGTCTCAGCTACAATGCACCCTAACAAAAGGTTCCATGTTATGAAAAATGTGTTATAATTTGTTCAACTGTTCCTAATTGATAGTCAATTACATTCTTATGTACAAGAATTATATAGCCTTACATAAAAGTCCTTTTATGTTGGTGCTTTGATTTCCATGGAAGAAATTCTGAGAAATAAGATAGCTTTTGATTTTGTTAGCTTAGTTTTAGTAGGTTCTTCCAGATTACTTTCCAGAAAAGACATAAGCCAAGCCAGAAAGATAGAGCAGCTGATAGGGTTTTTACCTTGCACACAATCAACCCATAGTTAACCTCCAACAGAGTACAGCCAGGAGTGATCCCTGAGTGCAGATTCAGGAGTAAGCTTTCAGCACTGTTAGGTGTGGTCCCAAAACAAACAAAACAGAAAGCAAATTGGTCATAACTCATATTTCCACTCAGTGGCTGTGATCCAATTTTATTTTTTGCAAACCCAGTAGCTATAAAATAACTATTAATTGTTACTTAAATTTACATTTCTCTCACTGTTTTGATATTTATATATATATTTATATATATATAAAGTTTGTTGATCACAGAAATATGTTCTTCTATGGATTCCCTTTTCAGTTATTCTGCCTGTCTTCTATATCTTATTGATCAGATTCTTGTCAGTTTGTCTGGACCCTTCACATACTATATATTTAGTATATATTCAGCAATGCAAATATTTCCTAAACCTGCTGTGTCTGAATTGACTTAGCTTTTGGTATTCCTTGCTATCCTTAACTTTTATTGTTCTTCTCTAGTCAACCTGAATTCAATTTCCATAGAAACACATATGATAACCCCTGAGCTATGCCAAGAGTAACTCTGACAATGGCCTTCCAGGAAAATATGAGAGAGAGAGAGAGAGAGAGAGAGAGAGAGAGAGAGAGAGAGAGAGAGAGAGAGAGAGAGAGAGAGAGATGGGAAAGAGACAGAGACAGAGAGAGACAGAGAGTCAGAAACAGAGATTGAGACAGAGACCAGATCTTCAATAGTATTTCTGGGTATGGTCCAAAACCAAACAAAAAGAAAAAGCATCTCTTGAACTCATTGATCTTATATATTTATATATTTGGTTTCTGTTATTTACTTCAGCTGTAATTTTTATTATTTTCCCACATTCTATGTACTTTGGGCTTCATTTCTTTGTTGTTTTTCTATTTTAAGGTATATAATTAGACAATTTATTGGGACCTTTTATTGATTGTTTCCTGATGAACACAGTCACTGCTATGAACTTCCCCTTCTGTCACATATCATCTGTTCTGGTAATACAAGTCTTCATTTTTATTTGTTTCCAGAAATCTTTTTTTACTTGGGGGCACACCTGGAATGATTACTTCTGGTTCTGTGCTCAGAAGTCACACCTGGCAGGGTTCATAAGACCATTGGTGGTTCTGGAGATGCAACCTGAATCATCTGTGTGAAAGGCAATCACCTTAAGCTCTATCTATACTATCCCTCCTGCCTCCAGAAATATTTGAAACTTAAAGAAATGTTTATTTCTTTTTTGACTTATTTTTGACCCACTTGTAGCATATTATTTGTTCCCAAATATTTGAAATTTTAGCAGCTTTTTGTTTGGGTTTACTTCCACCTTCAAAGAATGGTCTGAGAAAATTGTTGATATGTTTCATCTTCTTGATTGTATGGGCATTAATTTTGTAGTCTATCTTAGGAATCCCCTGTGTTCACTGGAAAATATATAACGAGCATATTCTTTCGGTGATTAAAAAGTCTTATACTGGTTAGGCCTAGATCTTTCTCTTTTTTTTCTCTCTCTCTTTAAAACCAAAGTCTCCTGATTGATTTTTTTTTTCTAGTTAGTTCATCCAGAAGTGAGAGGAGGAAGTAAAAATCACCTACATGTTTCTTACTGTCAATATCTTTCCTCAGGTCTGTTAGCAGGTGTTATATGTACGCCCATGGTTCTTTTAGTTCCTTGATGTATAGATCCCTTGATAATTTTACAATGTTCTTTTCCACCCCTGACAATCTTTATAGTTTGAATTATATTATTTATGATATAATTGTGGCTAAACTGGCCTTTTTAAAGATACTGTGTATCAATAAGTATATATTTCAAGGCTTTTACTTCGAACTGTGCTTATCACAACAGTTCAGGTATGTCTTTCTGGTTTGTTTTGATTTGCTTTTGGACCACCAGATGGGATCGTGGCTTACACCTAGCTCTGCACTTAGCAATCACTCTTGGTGAGGATCAGGAATTGAACTCTGATACATACAAAGTAAACACCTTATCTGATTTCCTTTTTCTCCAGCCTTCAGGTGAATAAATAAGCAACAGAAAGCAATAAGTAAGCAACTGAAGATTTAGTTCAGTTTTTTGACTTTTGTTTTGGTAAATTGGTCAGTTTACACGTTGACCTTAAGTGAGATAGTTGAAAAAATGTATTGCTCTCATCCCCCTAACAAAAAGAAACACAAAAACAAAAACCTTAAGACTAGGAAAGGCCCCTAGATAATAAAGTTTAGGAATTAGAATGCAAATGGTTTGCAAAATGCACCCAGGAACTGAAAAATGTGCCAGGCAAGTATAAAATAAGACAAGACTTTAGGGTATTTTGTTTGTTTGTTTGTTTTTTGTTTTGAGGTCACACCTGGCAGCACTCAGGGGTTCTTCACTTAGCACTCCTGGTTCTCCACTCAGAAATCATTCCTGGCAGGCTCAGGGTACCAAAAGGAATACCAAAGATCAAACCCGTATCAGCATGTAAAAAGCAAATGCCCTACTCGCTGTGCTATCACTCCAGCTCCTGTTTAGGGTCTTTTAAATGTAGGATCTAAATGAGAAAAAATAGTATAGAAAACTGTCAGGACTTTACTCTGTATTTTAAGGGTGCCTTCTGATAGCTATGTAAAATACCCCATCCTCTGATCTTCATGTATCTATTGAATGTTGCTATTCTATTAACTATCCCTAATATCTCTGTCAACAATGGCTCACCTGTTGGGAATGGAGATGAGGGAGATGATACTGTATTGAATAAATGTCTGACCTGTGAGATCAAAAAAAAAGTTTATTGCTGTATTTTAAAATAGATTTTGGTATTTGAGAAGTTTGTCTTTGACTTTTTGTCTTTCCCTTCATTTTCTTCCAATATAATTTGATATTTACCTTTTTATGAAGTGGACATTTACAATAGAACTTTTCTTCATTGTGTCCTTGAGTATGTTTGTCTTGAGGTCACAATATAGCTAGTTCACTTTTTCAGTTCTAAGTCAATAATCCCCTTTTTAATTGAAAGTAATTAGATTCATATACATTGTACAACACACAATTATTTCTCTCCTCTTTCTCTACATTTTATGTTTTAGTATCTAACTACTTCCAGGGAGGGGTTCTTTGCCTTTTATAGGAGACCATGTAGTCCCATTTGCAAATCTGGATTAATGATCATGAATTTCTCCTTCAACTTTTGTTTGACTGTAAAACTTTGTAATTTCTTCAAAATTGAATAATAATCCAGATTATTATAATCCAGTATAATAATAAGATATACTTATTGTGACATTTATTTCATTAATGTGTTTGTGATGTCAGATGGCTCTCCTGGCCTGTAGAATTTCATTTGATAGATATGCTGAGTTTTATATGTGCTATTTGTATGTTTTCTCTTTGATCTCATTGATCTCTGGATCCTAACTGTATCTTTGGATTTACCTTTTTAATTGCAGTGTTCCTTGGTTTCTTCTATTTAGGCTTACTTTTCTTTGGAACTCATTGAGCTGCTTGGATCTGGGTGAATGACCAGGTCCTTAGAAAGAGGAATGGGAATGTTGCACTGGTGAAGGGGTGGTGTTCTTTACATGACTGAAACCCAACTACAATCATATTTTAATCAAGGTGTTTGAATAAAGATATTAATAATATAAATTATTAAGTCTATAAAAGAAGAAAGAGGAAGTCTGTCTATAATTTCTTTCCTATTCTTTCTATCCTCTCTGGTCTCTTTAATTTGGGTATTTTTTTCTCCTGAAATTGCTTGATAGGTCTGTAATATTTTCCTTATTAATTTTCTCTCTTCTGCTTTTTACTTATGGTCTCTTTTTTTCTGTCACTTTGTCATTGAGACCATTGAGTAATTTAGTTCACCTACTAGCTTACTCAATTCAATGACTTCTGGACGCAATTTTCTCATACTTCCTTTCTTGCTTTCTCCTTCTTTGCTGGAGTTCTCTCCTATTATTTTCTTGTACCATAGGACTTGAATTAGAATTTGAACTCCTTACCTTTTCACTTTGAAGTCTGAGAAGACAGCTTTGGGGCACTTGATACTCTTTCTATGCTTTTTTTCCCATCCAGTCATTTGGGTGGGAGGGGAACTTATTCACTTCTTCATTGTGTCTGCTGTTTTCGGAGTCTGGGGTCTAGTTATGTGCAAGCTTGTGTGTTAATCTATGTAGGTTCACATTTGTGAGTTCCACACAGCTTTGGGGACTGCATTTCTGTTGCTTCCAAACGCTGCTGAAACTGCAGTATAGGCTTGCGCTGCCCCCCTGTGTTCACAGGTCCAAGTTTGGACAGAGGAGCCAACAGAACCAGTCTTCATTGAAACCTCCTCCCAGACTCTGGGAGAAAGCCAATATTCAGATGCAGTATGGGGAGGGAACAGTTGTCACCTTCTGGTAATGGTAAGATCTGTGGGTTGCTTTGCTAATGGGATCGCAGAAGTGCACTGAGACCGTTCCAAGTTCAAGTCATTCCTTCTGCTAAGGTTTTATGATGGTGGAAATTCATAAGCTGTGGTATATTTTTAATTTTCAGCTTCCCTGGTCATTTCTCTAGCTTTGATCTGAATTTGTGCTCTGTCTTGCTCTCATCCCACCCACTGACTTCCTCCATGGGACTTGACTTGGGATTCTGTCGTTCTCTGTTTTGCTACAGTTTGGACTTGGATGCTATCTCTCCCATCTTAGCCCCTTCACCCCTAATTTTTTCTATTATTCCATGTATTCTGGAATAGATAACAGAGTATTAACAACACCAAACTATGTTAATAAATTTCCAGATATTAAACTATTCTGTAATTCTTTAATAAACCCTCTTTACTGTAACATATTTGCTTATGCTATAAATCTTCATCAGAATTTATTACCTAATACTTTCTTTAGAATGTTTACCATTTGGAGTGTGGGGCACATAGAACAGTGCTCAGAATAACATCTAGCTTGGTAACGCTCACAGGGAAATATTGTTCCAGGATTATAGAATTCTATATTCCATGCTCATGGGTTGGAAGGAAGATTTGATATTGTCAAAAATACTATATTTACTTAAATTATTACATAATTTCAATGTAATCTCCATTCAAATTCAGGTGACATTCTTTGAGGACTTAGGTCAATCAATAATAAAGTTTGTAAAGAATCATAAAACACCTAAAATAGCCAAAGCCATACTGAGAAATAAAAAATGGGAGTTAACTTGCTACCCAATCTAAAATTATACTACAAATTATAGTGATCAAAACAAAATGATATTGGAGTAAGGAAATATTCTTTGACCATTGGGTTAAGTCATGTACTCAAGGAAAAAAATTCCCCAGATCAACTAATTTTTGATAAAGAAACTAGATGCGTGAAGTGAAGTAAATATAGCCTCTTCAATAAATGGTTTTGAGAAAACTGGACAACTACATTAAAAAAAAAACTGGATCCATATCTCATACTGCAAACAAAAGTAAATTCAAAGTGGATCAAAGATCTTGAGATTATACCAGAATCCACAAAAGTATATTTAGGAAAACATTGACAGAACACTGCAAGATTTAGACCTCAAAGGGTTTCCAATGACATGATAACATTGGTAAAGAAAGCAGAACAAACAATAAATAACAAATGGAACTATATCAAGTGAAAGAGTTTTTTTTTAAGTCTGTATCACATTGTGATTCAATTCTAAGCATCACATTTTTTTCTTTTTTTTTTTTAATTTTTATTTTGATCATAGTGGCTTACATATTTTTCACATTAGTATTTTAGGTACATATTAACATTGAATCAGGGGAATACTCACCACCAAATTTGTCCTCCACCCTTCCCCATTCCCTTTCTGCAACCCATATTCCCCACCATTACCCCCCTGGCTGCTAGAGTAGGTGGTCCCCTCTTTGTCTAGCTTACTATCAGTGATCATACATCTGTTTGGTCCTGTTGCCCTCCCTTGTTTCTCCCTCTATTTGAGAAGCTAAGCTAGATAAATCGAGTTATGTGGTTTTGTTTGAGGGGAAAAATAAAGCAATAGAATGGGGTAAAGATTAAGCAAAAAAAATTAAAAAAATATATAATAAAAACATGCTGAAAATGGGCGGAGTCCTTCTAGTGGCTAGCAGCCTCAGTTTGAGAGAGGACTTGAAAAAGGTAATTGAAACACCATAACAATACAAAAATAAATGTCAAATTAAATATCCAGTGAGCCCTACAGCAATAAAGAGAAGCACCACACAATAGTCTCAGTTCTGAATTCAAATCATGCCGGAGTGCAAAAAGAAAGAGATAAATAAAATAAAATAATGTAAAATAAAAAAGGAGACATCAACTTCAATATCTACACCAAAATAAGGACGTCAAAAAAACCAACCAACCAATCAATCAATATATATGTGGGAAAATGATTATTTTGTGCTCTTTTTTTTTTTCCTTTGTTTTTTTCTTTTTCCCCCTGCATAGGCACAGTTACAATTGGGGATATTATAGAGGGAATTCCCTTGGTCTAGGAGATACAGGGTTTCTCCATCCCTGAAGTATACTGTCATGAAATTAACTATAGATACTTTGCATGATCATTTACTCTCCCTTCAGTGCTTTTGTGGTGTATGGAAGACTTCTGCTTTGTCATGGATGGTAAAATCAGTCATCTGTATCTAGAGACCTTGGTGACTGTGCAGCTCAAGGAATGGAGCTAATGATGAAGGCTTTCTTTGTGGTTCTAGCAGTTCTGCTTCTTCAGTGTCGTTTTAATTCATCTTCTGTAGTTTGTGTTCTTGGTCATTATGTTGCTCCTAGGATGGAACCTGGGATAGAGTCTTCAAATGAGAGAGTTTTTAAATGGCAAAAAATAAAACATGGCTAACACTAAAAGACACCCACTAAATAAGAGAAATATTCACATACAATAAATCAAAGATTTAATATCCAAAATACATAAAAAGTTCAAAACTTCTATCAGAAATGGGTAGCAGAAATGAACAGAAACTTCTCTAAAGAAGACATATGGATGGCCAATAGTCACATGAAAAATTGCTCCTCATACTTGTTATGATGGAAAATTAAATAAAGAAGACAATGAGATATCACCTTACAACAGTGAGAAAGGTTCATATCACAAAACTAGGAATAATCTGTATTGAAGGGAATGTGAAAAAAACGAACTCTTCATTCATTGCTGGTAGGGATGTTATCTGTTTTAACCCCTATGGAAAACAGCATGGAGTTGTCTCAAAAATATGAATAGCAATTTTACTCCTTAATATATACCCCCAAAACAAAACTTCAACAATTCCATTCCTTGACATAAATTCACTCTTAAATATATATGAAATCACTCTATTTTTTCTTTGCAATCACTCTTTGATATGTACCTCTAGGACAAAAAAAATCCAGAAATTCCATTACTTGGCATAACTCCACTCTTTGGTATGTATGTATGTATCCTCTATCTATCTATCTAACTATACCCATTTCTTCATATAAGGGACATAAAAATTTCATTCAAAAGTACATATGCACCCCGGTATTCATTATTTCATTAACCATTTCTTGTACAATGTATGCATTTAGCTAATACAAAAGTTCTGTCTTTTAACAAATTAATTTAATTAGTTTGCAATTGCTCTGATAAATTATGCTCCTAAGTTCTTATTATCCTGGTTTGATAAATTTGTGATATTCTTTACTTTTCTCCTGCTTAATGTATAGGTTCTAGTTAAGTTGTCACATTCTATAAGTTTTCCTTTCCTTAGACTTATAATCAAAAGTATTTCCCTATGATTACTTTAGTAAAATTAGATACCCACTATTTTGCCAACTTGGTCAGTATTTTCACTGTTATCCTATTCTCTACCTAGGATGTCAGACAAAAATTAGAGATAAACTCTAAGAATATCTCACTTACCCTCTTCTATGATTTTCTCTTCTTCATTCTTGCTTTTTCCCAATCATGAAAAAAATAAAAACAAACAACACAGTCCCTGATGACCTAAAAGCTACTGAAATAGTAATTTTAATTCTGGACCATTTTAGAATTTCTCTGGAATTGTCTCTTTTCAGCTTCCAGAATCAGTATTTTAGATTTACACTACAGGGCCAGAGAATTAACTTAGTAACATAGCCCTTGTCTTGCATGTGTGTGATTCTGGGTTTAATTCTGGTATTGCAGGATTTCCTGAGCACTTCCAATGACAATACCTGAGCACCAAGACAGAATTACCTCCCAAACACTGTTAGGGGATGACCACAAATTCAAAACAGAAAAAAAGATTTATGTTTCACATTTTCCAAGAATTTATTAGTCTTTATGCATAGACTTTCTTTCTTTCCTTTTTATTTTTTTGGGGGTCTTGCATTCTTATTTTTTATCTTTTAGATTTCAATTCTTGTATGCTATACTTCCTGACTCTATCCTTCAACTCTTTTGTATTTCCTTCATGATTTTAATTTCTTTAGAGTTTTGCTCTGTGTGTAAATATATATTACTTCTACCATAATTTTTGAACCACTATTTCTGGTTTTGTCAGTAGTTATCTTTTCTTTTCCCTCACCTATTATATTGTTTAGTTGGGAAATCAACATTTAGCTTCAGAAAGTCTTTTTGTGTATGTTTACTGTCCTTGGCTATAAATAAGTGCTGTTTTTTCTGTTAAGACTCAAATAAGAAATTTGAAAGCAGACAAAACCACAGATACAAGTGAAATTCAAATACTTATCAGTGTATAATATATGTGACCTTTGTTTGCAATGTTTTGAAAATGCAGAAGAAATGGATAATTTCCTAGCAAAGAAATTTCTAAAAATCGATCTCAGAAAAGAGGAACAGTTGCAAGGACCAATTATCATCGGAAAGCAAGGAAAGTGATTACAGCTCTAACTTTTAACAAATAACCAGGACTCAATGAGACACCTGGGTCCTTATCTAGCATTTAAAGGTAAAGGGAAGAATCATCTTTGGCTAGATGTATTTCTTACCTGTGAAGCCTCTCTTTCTTCAGGTCCTTTAAGTGGTGTCATAAAGGTGGGTTTCTTCTGAAAGGAGTCAAAGATGTTATGGAAGGTTTATTTGGAAGTTCTCTTAGGAACATCTTTGCAGGAAAAATAAAGAAAACAGGATTTTGAATTATTATGGTTTGTCTCTAAAAAGTCAGACTCCTTTAATAGCTTGAAGTTCAAACCTTTCAGGATTATCAAAGGTGTGATAATCAAGTTGGATTTTAAGCTCCAGGCACTGAACATTGTTTGCTTGTGTCTTAGAATTTGCCCAAATAATTCTTAAGGAGGATTGGATGGAATATGTGTGCCAACGGGCCCCTCGGAAGCTCAGGAAGGAAGGAGAGGGGAGTCCTTATATTCTTATAGAGTAATCTGTGGCCTGGGTACATAGCATCTACTAGAGAGGTTGTATTTTTTTTCTTTGTGGTTCTCTGCTTTGGTCTGTTCTTCAAATATCATTAAATGGAACAGTATGAAGGATGAAGGCACTATCCCCCCACCATGGGTTATTGCTGCTATAGCTGGCAGGGTAACCATTCTTTAGAAACACTGGTCAAACTCTCCTTTTGGTCCAGTTCCCAGGGCACTTGATCCACTTATTTAGCTGAGCAACTGAGCAAGTGGGGGTGCATGGAAGTACATGGGCGTAGAACAAGAAGAAAACTGGTTTCTCCCTGAGGGTGGGCAGAATCTTTTATAGGCATACTCTTCCCAGTTCTTGCTGCCTTAACAGTTTTGTTGCCTTGCTCCTCCTCTGATATTCTGAAGCAGGCAGTCCTGCCTCAAATCTCATGATACAGGCTTTGCACAACCCATGTAGGACCCACCTGTCCATTTGCCCTAGAACAGTACAGTCTGGATTCAAACTAATAGTGGAGAGGAGACAGCTATAGCCAGATGCTTTCTGCTTACATGCCCTGCTTCTCACCTTTCTCACCTTGTCCATGAAAATCACAATTTGTTAGTTGTGGAACAAAAACCAGCTCTCTCAGCCAACAGACCCATAAAAGACTGTGCCAGAAGCAGAAAAGAGATGTGTACTCTATTTGGAGACATGGAAACAATTGAATCCTATCTTTAATAGGACAGAATCTCTCAGAGAGGGGGCAACCCTAGTTCAGGACTTAGGTGAGCCCTGTATTGTGTGTGTGTGTGTGTGTGTGTGTGTGCGCGCGCGCGTGTGTATTTTAGTCTTCTACACTATCTAGTGTACAGTACCGGTAAGTATCCACACTTAATCCATGTGCTCAGGGTAACTCCTGGCTCTGCACTCAGGAATTACTCTACTCAGAAATTACTCCTAGAGGTGCTCAGGGGAACATATGGAATGCCAGAAAGCAAACCAGGGTTGGCCATATGCATGGTAAGTACCCTACTCACTGTACTAACACTCCAACTCCCTCTAGGCTGAGTTCTAAAATTAACAATCAGCAAACTCTGGGAGACCAAGTTCCCTAAGTTCCCTACTTCCAAGGGAAGAGGTCAATGCTTATATGACTTGTTATATGATTTGTTATATGCCAACACCGGCTGGTGGAAAAGTTTACTGAGCCTGAAAAATCTGGTTACAGAGTTTTCTGTGACCGAGGTCCTTTGAAATTCAAACCTATTCATGAGTCTGAAACATGGAGGCTCCTTATTAGGTAAAAGAGGCTAACTTAAAAAATAACTCATGGGCCGGAGAGATAGCATGGAGGTAAGGCATTTGCCTTTCATGCAGAAGGTCATAGGTTCGAATCCTGGCGTCCTATACGGTCCCCCGTGTCTGCCAGGAGCAATTTCTGAGCATGGAGCCAGGAGTAACCCCTGAGCACTGCCGGACGTGACCCAAAAACCACCACCACAACAACAAAATAACTCAGAACTCCCCCCACCTCCTTATAGGCTTGGAAATAGAAACAATAACTAGAGTGGTTTTATTGTGAAGGAGCCAGAGGTGGATGATCCCTGGAAGCACTGCTAATACAATTGGGGCCACAGTGAACAACTCTAATAGTTCTGACAGCACCATCCCAGCTGAACAGGAGGAAGAAAGGAAAGAAGGAAACAGCAGGAGCTTTAGGGTGCAGAGGGAGGCTGTGTAGTGAGGATGTTGGAAGGAGACACACAAAAGGCAGCCTCATAGCCAAGGACAAATACAAAAGTACGCTCTAGGGCGTAGAAGTAGTGTCAGCAAAGGCGGAGTATTGAATGAGCAGAGAATCAGAAGGAAAAAGTCAAGGGCAAGAGAAAATTAATTCGTTGTTTCATTTTCTATGGAAGTAGAAGAATATAAATCTGGCAGCTGTGTGGGGGTGCTGGTTTCTTTGCCATAGGCAACTGAGTGCTTCTTAGTCCACAGGAATCCCCAAGGAACAGGGGTTCCCCCCACCCCATTGACTTCTTAGGAGTACAGAGAGATACCTCTAACTTCCTTTTTCATTTTCCTTGGTGAGGATTTATTTTGTTTTGTTTTGTTTTGTTTTTTTTTTTTATTTGGGGGCCACATCCCACTGTTCTCTGGGCTTACTCCTCACTCTGTACTCAGGAATCACTCCTGATACTGCTTAGGGAACTACAGTATCCAGGTACCCTGTGGAATCAGGGATCACATGGGGTCAGCTGCATATAAGACATACAACTTTACATGGACTCCCTCTCCAGCCCTCACTGAGCTGTTGTCAGAGGAGTAGAATGGAAAACAGAGGTCGGAGACAAGGCCCTGGAAAATGCATGGCAAGAAAGTGTTAGGTAGGTGGGGATAGCACACTGCTAGCATCCCAGTAGACATAAAACCCATTCAGTCCTGCTTTGTCTAAACTGTATCTCAGTGGTGGAAAAAACTCAGTGATATTGCCTCTGCAGGTGGAAGAGTCGGGAGCCAGAAAATGGGGAGATTCTACCCTCATGCTTGACCACCCATGTCTTACCTTGATGAAGAGTCTGGGAGGGTAGGACTGGTCTGCATAATCTGTATGTTTTATTGAAGAGAAGACACTAAGATCTGACTTCGGACCAGGTCCCCAGGTTGTGTTTTTGGCTTTTGGGCCATAACTAGTGATGCTCAGGGGTAATTTTTGGCTATCTCTACATCCAGTAATTCCTGCACTCAGGAGTTCATGATCCCAGTAGTGATCATGCATGTAGTGATCAGAGGACTAAATGGGAACATATGGGACACCAGGGATCAAACCTGGGTTGGTGATATGCAAAGCAAATGCCCTGTCCACTGTACTTTCTTCAATCCCGGGTTTATTGTCTGTTCTTCCCAAAAAGAATTTCAGAAGTCAAATAGTGAAGCAAAATATTTTGCTAGGAAATATGAAAGTGTGTTTATATATGTATGTATGAGAGAGAAATATTCAAGGAAATGCATAAAATAAATTATATACCCAAAGTTGGGATGTGGATACTGTCAAAATAAGGGTATAAGCCAATTGCTTTTGCAAAGTTGGTTCTACAGGTCTTTACCAGAATAGAATTTTGTCAAAGGGAGTAGAGTTTGTAATTTCGGGTGGTCTTTCATATTCTCTTCAATGATTATTTTGTACTTTCTAAATCTTTCCTCTGGGGTTCAGCCTTCTCTGTCAGAGTCTTAACTGACCTCAATTCCTCCTGAGTCATTTCCAAAATGGCCCAGTCTTCTCTATTTGGGCTAGAAAAAGTACAGCCAACTGAGTGACTCCTTTTCAGTGCATATCTTGGTTTTATTCTTGAATCTCATTGCCACAGGAGTCCCTCTAGCTCTTTACTTCAATTTAAGCTCACACTTTGTTAAGATTTATATATGACAATAGGGAAGAGAATATTCTGATGCACACAAGTCAGGTGATGCTCACAATTAAAGAACAAAGTCAGTTTCCAAATAAGGGATCACAGGCCATTGGCCTTAGCTTGGAAACATCTCAGAACCCCAATCCCATTATTGAAGAGTCAGTGAGTGTTAGCAATAAGTGCTATAGGACAGACGTGGCCAGGTTATTTTATTCCAACAGGGTAAGTCCAGTTGGTACGAATGTCTAGACATCACCTGAGCATTTCCTAGTGCTCTCAACAGGTTAGGTTCATGGAGAGAAACAGGCAGTGACAAGGCAGGAGGGGGAAATGCAGGTCCCCTGAAATCTGCCACTAGGATCTGTATTTAATTAGGATTCTTTTTATTCAGTTGACAGACAAGTGAGTATAATGCTTAGATACAATTTTATCTTATTACTGAATTTTTTTTTGCGGGGGCCATACTCGGTGATGCTCAGGGGTTACTCTTGGGTCTGGGCTCAGAAATTGCTCCTGGCTTGGGGACCATATGGGACGCCCGGGGATCAAACCGTGGTCCGTCTTAGGTCAGCCAGGTGCAAGGCAAACATCCTATCGCTGAGTCACCGCTCCAGCCTCATAATGCTTAATTTTTTTGTGTGGGAGGGCACACCCGTTTGATGCTCAGGGGTTACTCCTGGCTAAGCACTCAGAAATTGCCCCTGGCTTGGGGGGACCATATGGGATGCCGGGGGATCGAACCGCGGTCTGTTCCGTGGCTAGCGCTTGCAAGGCAGACACCTTACCTCTAGCGCCACCTCACCGGCCCCTAATGCTTAATTTTTAATGAAATAAAATAGTTGTATTCTAAAGAAACTTACGTAGAGAAATGTGAGGAGAAATAAAGGAGAGAGGAAGAGAGAAAAACGTTCAAGAGAGAATATGGGTTAAATGCGGTTTTAAGTTCCATTTGAGTCTACATTTGGCTGAGTTGCTGAATGATAAAATCACTCACATTAATTTAGCAAGAGTCAGGTTCCCCATCTGTAAAATGTGAGATAATTTGGGTACTGTTTACAGAAGTAAGAGATACAAACATGCAAAGCCTACAAAACATACATGTGTACATACATCCAGACACAGAGAACCTCATACCATGCCTTTAAAATATGCTCAGCATTGCTGCAGTGGTGGATACTGAACCTACCACTGATTGTTGGGTGTTGAGTGTTGATACAAAGATGCTTTGCCTCATCTTTTAGAGGCGAGGCCTGAAAACTTCCTCTTGGGTACAGCTATGGGTGGCCACTAGGGCATGCCTGTATAGAACAATAGGGATTTTATAAAAGGAGAAAATTTAAGATCGGAGTAAGTCCCAAAGAATATAATAAATCCTGTGCAGTTTTGCTAAATAAGAAAGGATTGGAGACCCTCAGGCTAGAGGGAAATTTAGGAGTTAGTGCTGCAATTACAGTACATGCAGAGTTATAGGACACGTAGGGGAGGCTGTAACTGATGTTCTATAGCTGCAAGAGTAATTCACCAGGTTGGAACTAACCAGTAAAGTGAAATTCTGCTGGAGACTAGTTTTTTTCTAGCAAATTAAAAAGCAATTTATGCCTCTAAATCACAAGCTGCAGAGTGCTTCCCTGCACCACTATGCAAATCTTATTCTACTGGCAGATAGATTGAGACAGTTAAAAAAAAATCACTGCCTCATTCATTTCAACCTTTTTGACTGTCAACTGAAGACAGAACTGAATGCACAGCCCTGCCTGGCCTACAGAGCACAGTATAAGTATAAGTATAAGTATCATGGTCACTCGGTCCATTGCTTTCAAGAGCATCTGATGAATGGGGGACAAAGTCTGGATGCCCATCTGTCCTGCCAGGTCAATATGAGAAGCAGAAAGTGCATCATAGGGTGAGTATCTAACTGGAGCCTAAGGAAGAAGTGGGTGAGACTGAAACACAGTTAAGAGAGCAAAGAAGAGAGTGGAGCTTCTCTGATGTATTAAGGGCTCTCAGCTAGCAGTGCTCACAAAAGCAAGCCCCATCGGTGTCATTAGCCAAATTATATCAAGGAGGGCACTTACTAAGCACCTAGGAGGTGAGATTCACCCCAATTCTAATGGCCAATCCAACCTGAAGTAGCTTCAGCATGAAAGAAAGACTAGGAGGTTGCTACTTGGGAGTCCACTAGAAGGTAGAAGAACTATGTGAGCTGCACTGAACGAAAGCCTTGAGCCTGGTTCATGAGAAGCCACTTTGGGCACACACTCTGCTCTCTGGAACCCCATGTCAGGAATGCCCCACACAAGCCCTAGCTCCCACTACACAGCAACTACTTTTTCTTCTTGATTCCAATTTGTTCATATACTATCCCCTTTTCCCTTTCCTAGTGGCACCATGATTGGCAAGTCAGTGGTGTCCTGGATGGGGAAACAGCAGTTTTCTGAATGTGTGCACCTGTGAAAATGGGATATTGTTGGAAGAGGGAGAAGCAAGCAGTGCTGACAAAAGTCACCCAGTGTCCCGAGAAAAGTACAGGAGTACAGGTGATTGCCTGGTATGCTTCCAACTTGAATTGACTACCCAAACACCACTAGGAGTGGTCCCTGACAGGAGGTATAAAAGAAAAAATAGTCATCCAGGTCACCACATATGCTCAAAGGCTCCTGACCACTAAGTAAGAGGTGTTACCTACATTAAGACTCATTGAAGCCTGTGGGAAAGACTGTCTCCCTCATACACTATAAAGGGTCATAAACTTCTGTTTCTGCCACTCAGATTTGTGTTGTGCTGCTGTTGTTTTGTGCATACTAACTCACTCGGGGTTACCTCCTAAAATCCTGATCCACAATCTCATTCATAGCGATGGGTCCCTGGGATATGTCTAATTAGCACCTCTTGAAATGTATAGAAATTTCTCAGCAATTTAAGCACAGAGAAACCAGCACACATTTCACCCACATCTTTTTTGTCCCCCTAAAAGATATTTATCTAAAAGATATTTATCTGGAGCAGACTGGTGACTTTCAAACTAGGATGCCTGAGGGTACACGGACTTCTAAGAACACTTCTCTATCCACCCATCATTCATTCATCCTCTACTCAACTATCCATCCAGTAAGTCATCCATGTATCCATCCATCCATCCATCCATCCATCATCAATCTAGTCATCTACCATCAATCCAACTAGTCATTCCTCCATTCATTCATAGTCCACTTTCTACATGCCAGGACTGTCTAGGTTGCACAAGAAAAATGAACAAGAGTGATTGCTTCAAGGAGCCTAAAGATTTCAGAGATTACATGATTTTTAATTCTTCTCAGAAAGCCCTGAAATATATAGTTCACAGATTAAACAGCTGAAATGAATAAATTAATGGAATTTATAAACTTTAATCCCCATGAAGCATGAGCATTCTTGGATGATGCTCCCAGAAAATGGGTGAATCCCTTTAAGAGCAGAGAAATCTCTCAACTGGAGACTCTGGTATCTAATTTCAAGGTAGTTGAAGGGATAATAATCCCCAGGTGAGGTTTGGGACAGAGTGGGGAGTTGTGGTTGATGTTGGTGGTTGTCTTGGTGACTGTTTGTTGAAAGTTGGTTGAATTTTCCTGAATGGCTTTGTTGTAAGGACCCTGGCCTCTCTCTTCTGCCTGTTTTTTTTTATATTATTTTTTTTATTAAACCAATTCTGAGGGAAAAAAAACCCAAGTCATTCCTGTGAGGCAACAAGCGAAAGGCTAATTCATTACAAGCATAATATAAAGAATTTAGCGGAGATCAGAAATTTGCAGAGAACTCAGATGCCCATAGAAATATGGAGAATCTTAAAATTAAAAGACAGAATGAACAGGCCACTAGACCTCTGCCTAGAGACCAATGGGCCAACATGGGAACTGGGGTCCAGTGCACTGGATCAGGGGGTGTCCTGGGAAGCTTTTCTGGATTCTGTAGTGCCACCCTATTCTTTTCAGCCTGTCCCCTTCACTGACACTTCTCTGTAATCTAGAGGTGCCTTCCAGGTCCTGCCAGCCAGGATACACTGGTGCAGACTGGCAAACTAGTTGGATGATACTATAACTATTAGAACATAGTATAGTATTATACCATATAACAGGCATATTGTATATTTTTGGCATTCATCAGATCATTTTGTACTACATATACTATATACTGTATCTCATATAGCATATATTAATATTTATATATAATATATACATATGTTTTGGTTTTTGGTTCATACCTGGCAGCGCTCAGGGATTACTCCTGGCTCTATGCTCAGAAATCGCTCCTGGCAGGCTTGGGGCACCATATGGGTGACCGGATTCAAACCATCATCCTTCTGCATGCAAGGCAAATGCCCTACCTCCATGCTATATCTCCAGCCCCTATACATGTTAAGTATCATTTAGTGGAGTAGTACTAGTACTTTGTGCTAATAGGCAGATTCTTCTTTGATCACCTACACTGCTGTGTGTCTTTGACTAAGCTGGTATACCTCTCTGAATCTAAGACACTCCAGGTAGAAATGGAGATGTTTCTAACATGATGAAGCTGACAATAAAAATGCTGACATCATGCTGAGGGCATGGGCAGGGGATATGGGAAGCATGAAATTAATGGTAGAAATTAGTAAATATATGCATTTTTGTAGCTAGATGAAGCCCAAAGACCAGGATGCTCTTTAGGGTTTGAAGGGCCCCAAAGAAAAATGAACTAGGAAGGTGTCCTAAAATTAATCTCGAGCATAATGATTTATTGGTAATAATTTAGTAAAGAAGAACTTAACTGTCTATAGTCCAATTAGTGCTTGTAAAGCTTCTTTGGAGTTCTTTGGATCCAGAAATCTCTGGATTGTCAAATGCACTTTCATGGCTCATTTCATATTTCTCACAGCAGGAAAATAAGTGGCAACATTTTATAGACAACTCTGGTATTTGGAACCTGTATGGAGGGCTGGGGCTCAGTGCTAGAATATGTATGAGACCCTTGTTCCCTCCCTGAGCACTAGTAGGGGCAATCAATAAGCACTGATCCAGGAGCTAATCACTAAGCTCCTGAGCACTACAGGGTATTCCCCCAAAACATTCACTACCACCAAACCAAACCAAAGCCAATGTATATTAAAGCCATAAACTGATGCCCACGTGTACTCTCCTTGACCTCAGATTGCAGGGACATGGGGACAAAAATGTGTATTCCCATCCTGTTAAACCTCTCAGTTGGAATTTTGTAGCATAAATGTAAGCAGAAGTTCCACCTTCAACACTTACCATGTATTTTCTTGAACTCCTGAGGCTGTAATCAGCATAACTCTGAAATATACTGCCTTGCCTGGCTATCACTGACACCAGTAGGGAAAATGTCCCTGGAGTGAGATCTTTGCATTTTCATATGTAGTGTTGTTCTAGCTATCTTCATGTTTTGGGGATGGGGATTGAGGACCCCAAACAATGTTCAGGAGCCCAAGGATCATTTCCAATTATACTTGACCAGTGTTCAAATTCAGTGATACAATGCTGCTTGGTCTCAGGGCCATGTCCTGGGAGGAGGCATGTGGTAGAATGGGATGAGGGTCAGAACCTTGCACAAACAAAGCTTGTGATTCACTCATTGAGTTATCTCCCCAGTTCCATTTGATATGTCTTAAGATGTGCCAGGAGGAACATGGCACCACCACAGTGATCATCCATAAGTGAATGTGTTCCTTAAAAACCCTACTGGCTTTGTCTGGAAACTCTCAGAGAAAAGACCATGGTATTGAGATTGATAGCTTGCTTCCTATTTATCATGAATGAGTAAGTGACCCCAAATTAGTATGTCTGTAACATTTTTAAGACCTGGGTTTGTGCCATGGAATAAAATAATTAGCTTACTGACCATAGGATGCAATTCACTCAGTTTCTCACCCTGTGGGAACGCTGGATCAGGGGGCTCTGAGATGATGCTCAGACATGATTTGGAGCTTCTTTAACTGTCAGGTAAACTCCATGAATGATATCTGAGATCATCCTGAGGGGAGAAATAGGTCTAAATCTGCACTTAGAACACATACACCTACAGCTGTCATGGCCTTGGAGAGTTTCAGGTACCTAAGAAAGTTGTGAGGAATGCTCTTCTGAAACTTGGGACCTATGTAGGACCTATTCTGAGCCTGGTGTATCCTACATAGAACTATGGGCCCCAGTTAGTCCCATGTATGTGAGGGGAACTCAGAATATTTTTAAATAATATTTTATTTAAACACCTTGATTATAGACATGATTGTGGTTGGGTTTCTGTCATGTAAAGAACACCCCCATCACCAGTGCAGCATTCCCATCACCAATATCCCAATTCTTCCTTCTCCCCACCCTACCCCTGTCTGTACTCTAGACAGGCTTTCTATTTCCCTCATACATTCTCATTGTTAGGATAGTTCTCAATGTAGTTATTTCTCTAACTTAGTTCATCACTCTTTGTGGTGAGCTTCATGAGGTGAGCTGGAACTTCTAGCCCTCCTCAGAATATTTTAAGGAAGACTCCTGAAGTGAGGTCCCTGGGTGGGGAGAACTCTGCTCTAAGGAAAATATAAAATAAAAATTTAAATCTAAGATAAAAGAAAAGTGAATTTCTCTGTCCTGTCCAGTGCCCATGCTAATTACACTCTGGGCCTGGCTGAGCTGCAAAGGGCAATAGATCATTCGTGGTGATGGTGGGCCAGGTCCCCTTGTAGGCCACTGTCATAGCTGAGTTGACAGAATATTTTTTCTTTCTGGGTCTTGTCTTCCTGGGACTGGACCAGGGAGTCCAACCTGGTTGCATATTCAGGAATATTCATGCCAGAATCTTTAAGATCTTCTCAAGGATAAGGAGACAGTATGTGAATATTCAGAACTCAAATCAAAGCCTGAATCTGAATTCTTCTTTCTCTGTGAGAGACTTGACCTCTGTGAGTTACTTGACCTCTGAAATTCAGTTATCTCTCCTGTAAACTGGCTGTTTATGCTTTTGAGACCCTTATGGCTTCAGTGATAGAACCATAGATTCAGAGGTCAGACAGTGTTATGGTGGCTCCTTAGTGGCTACATGACCTTGGACAATTATCTAACCACTTTTTACTATTAGTTTTTACAGTTTTTAAACAATATACAATGCACCCCCATCTGGAGGCTGTGGAGATAGATTAGAATCAACTATTTTAAATAGCAGGAAACCTAGCACAGTAAAGGAATTGAAAAACAGAAGAGCTTAGTTCTGTGCCTGGGAGAAGTGGAGGATCCAAATCCCTGTCCAGCTTTTGGCTGTCTCTTTCTGCCGCTTTCCTGTCCGCCTCCTTCTTCCCCCTCCCCTGACAACACACACACCTCATCAATCCTTCTCTCCCTAAGTGCTCCAGTCATATTAATCTTCCTTGTTCTTTCTTATCTCTGAGCCTTTGCTCCTGTCAGGTGCAACTGAATGATCTCCCCTCTCTTCTCTGCCAAACTAGGATGAGCCCCTCATTCATGTCTTTGTCAAATTAAAATTTTCTTCATGGAAAAAAAATGCTATGAACAAAGTAAAAGGACAAACCAAGGGAATATATTTACATATTTATAACCAAGCAATATGAGGCATCTTACAAATTAGTGAAAAAGAAACATAACTCAATTTAATAAATGGAGAAGGAACACATATCCAATTTGCCAAAAAAGAGAAATATAAATGCTCAATAAACATATGAAAAGAAGCTCAGACTTACCCATTATCAAAAAATGCATATCAAAGCAGTGAGATGCCATTTTCACAATGATGTTAACATAGTAATGATGATAATAGACAGGACAAGCAAGAGAACGGGGAGAGACAGCCTGTGCTGTTGATGGGAACTATTAGTGGGTTCAGTCTGTTTCCATGATGGTTTGACAACTTCACCAATATTTGAAATGTGATTCTTGCAAGAAAAGGGCAAAGCCACTGCAAGGAGCTATTTCACAGGTGTACTTATACACGCAACTTTTCCAATTCAGTAAATATAGAGTAAACTCTTATGGATTGCCAGGCTCTGTTCTAGCATTGGGATCGATGAGGAGAGGGCAAAACTCAGCTTCACTAGGGTTCATCTCCTTTTTTTGCTGTAACAAATTACCTCAAACTGACTCAAGTCAAGAGCAATTTCCTTCCTTCCTTCCTTCCTTCCTTCCTTCCTTCCTTCCTTCCTTCCTTCCTTCCTTCCTTCCTTCCTTCCTTCCTTCCTTCCTTCCTTCCTTCCTTCCTTCCTTCCTTCTTTTTCTTCCTTCCTTCCTCCTTCCTTCCTTCCTTCCTTCTTTTTCTTTCTTTCTTCCTTCCTTCCTTCCTTCTTTTTCTTCCTTCCTTCCTTCCTTCCTTTCTTCCTTCCTTCCTTCCTTCCTTCCTTCCTTCCTTCCTTCCTTCCTTCCTTCCTTCCTTCCTTCCTTCCCTCCTTCCTTCCTTCCTCCTTCCTTCCTTCCTTCCTTCCTTCCTTCCTTCCTTCCTTCCTTCCTTCCTTCCTTCCTTCCTTCCTTCCTTCCTTCCTTCTTTTTCTTCCTTCCTTCCTTCCTTCCTTCCTTCCTTCCTTCCTTCCTTCCTTCCTTCCTTCCTTCCTTTACTTCCTTCCTTCCTTCCTTCCTTCCTTCCTTCCTTCCTTCCTTCCTTCCTTCCTTCCTTCCTTCCTTCCTTCCTTCCTTCCTTCCTTCCTTCCTTCCTTTCTTTCTTTCTTTCTTTTCTTTTTTTTGATTTTTGGACCACACCCAGTGGCACCTAGGGGTTAATCCTGACTCTCTGCTCAGAAGTTGCTCCTGGCAGGTACTGGGGACCATATGGGATGCTGGGATTTGAACCACTATTGATCCTAGGTCATCTGCTTACAAGGCAAAAGCCCTACCGCTGTGCTAGCTCTCTTGTCCCTTTTTTTTTTCTTTCTTTCTTGCTTTTATGCTTTCTTTTGTCACACTTGGAAGTGCTCAAGTCAGCCACATGCAAAGCAAACACCCTACTCACTTTACTATGACTCCAGTCCAAGAGCAATTTTTTATCTCGCCAGTTCTGGAGGCAACAGTCTTACTGCCAAGACTTCAGCAAGTAGTCATGATCCCTGACCCTGAACACCAGCAGCTGTGGCCCCCAAATTTACAAACAAAAAGGGTTTTTAGCAGGTTAAATGCCTCCAGGAGACTGTTAAGGGAGAATCCATTTCTTTTTCTTTTCCAACTTCTAGAAAATGTTTTCATTCTTTGGATTGTGATTCCTTAATCATTCTCCTAAACTCTGATTTCCTTCCTTTTTTATTTAAGGGCACCATGATGGCATTTAGAGCTCACTCAGATAATCTGAATTATCATTTCATCTCCATTTTTAATCTCATCCCCAGAGACCCTTTAGTCACCTACAATAGCAGATTCATGGATACTGATGCTGAGACATTTCTGGGAGACTTTTTTCTGCTTACCACACTGCCTCCTGATGTTAATGCTTCTAGTGATATTTAAATACAAAGACACTCGTGGCAGTAGTGGTTATAGTACTAAAGACCTATCTGTTCACTAGTGGTGGACTAGCAAAGTCACATGAGATCTATTTGTTTGATGGAATTTCAAGCTGAGGAGAGTCTCAACTTCAATGAGACACATATCATCACAGGGATCTGTCTCCCAGATACTCTGCTATGTGAAAAAGCAACATGAACAGAAGAAATATGTAGCTTCTCACTGTGTGGGAAGAAGAAATAGACATATACTTATACAGGGGTAGGAAAGATTTGGAAATCTACACAAGAAACTGCTTGCAGATGGGGACTGGGACTCAGGCTTGAGTCAGATCAGGCATGAGGCAGGAAACAATCTGGAGGCTCAGAAAGAGGAATAGGGTGTCTGCTGGGGAGAGGAACAGGGTCTGAGGATGACTTGGTGACAGAACTGAAAAGACCTGGAAGATAGAGAGGTCCTTGTTTCCTTTCCAAACAATTGCAACAATCACAGCACCTCCAGAGTCAGAAAGGAAACATACTGGATAAATAGTGGCTCAAGTTTGGAACTGTTGTCCAAAAGGACTGCGTTGATGACACCTGTGGGGCATGTGAAGAAGGTGAAGGTGTGGTGGGGTGAGGGGTGACAGGCTTCAGGGATGACAGCCAAGAGGAATAAAGCAGTAACAAGACTGGGGTGTTGGCTGGGACTGTGCTAGGCTGGGATTGCATGAACACATCCAGTGAGTCATAGCCACGGAGACTATAGCAGTAGAAATAGCGCAGTCTAGGCCTGGTGATATAGCACAATGGGCTGAAGTGTGTGAGGTACCTAGTTAGTCTTACATGGCTCCCCAGGTATTTTAGAAACATCCCTGGTGTGCAGCATCAGGTACAGTTCTGGTCAACCAACACTGCTAAGTTCAAGTATAAAAGCTAAAGTGGTATTTGAGTCCCTTGAGCATAGTATGAGAGTGTCCCCTCCACAAAGGAAGAAATAGCAGTTTTCTGGAACATTTTCCAGCAGTTTTACTTAAGAATAAGAATGTCGTTTCTCTATACAAATAATGACGCTGAAGAGAGAGAGATTAAAAATACAATTCCATTTAAAATAGTATCAAAAATATTAGGTACCTAGGAATCAACCTTACAAGGGAAGTGAAGGACCTATACCAGGGAAACTTCAAAACACTTCAGAAAGAAATTGAAGAGGATCTAAGGAAATGGAAGAACATCCCATGCTCATGGGTAGGTAAAATCAACATAGTCAAAATGACTATCCTACCCAAACTACTATATAGATTTAATGCAATCCCTATCCAAATTTAGACATCATTCTTTAAAGAATTAGAGCAATCAATTACAAAATTTATCTGGAACCACAAAAGACCCAGAATAGCCAAACACATATTGAAAAACAAGAAGCTGGATGGCATCTCTTTACCTAACCTGCAACTATACTATAAAACCATAGTGATCAAAACAGCATGGTACTGGAACAAAGAGAGGACTTCAGACCAATGGGTCAGAACAAAATTCCCAGACATAAACCCCAAGATATTCAGCCAACTAATATTTGACAAAAGAGCCAAGAACTTGAAATGGAACAAAGAAAGTCTCTTCAACAAATGATGTTGGTACAACTGGAAAACCACATGTAAGAAATTAAACATTGACCCATACCTCACTCCTTATACAAAAGTCAACTCAAAATGGATCAAAGACATTGAAATCAGACCCGAATCTATAAAGTTTATTGAGAATAAAATAGGCAGAACACTCGAAGACCTATATATCAAAAAGGTCTTCAAGGATGGAGCACCAATGGCAAGAACTTTAGCATCAAACATAAACAAATGGGACTACATCAAACTAAAAAGCTTCTTCATGGCAAAAAAAACAAACAAACAACAACAACAACAGCAACAAAAACCCTACTTAACACAAGAAGACAGTTAACTGAATGGGAAAAAATCTTTGCACTCAACATGTCAGATAAAGGGCTGATATCTAGAATATACAAAGCATTCAGAAAGATGAGCCCCCCAAAACCAAATAAAGCCATAAAAAATGGGGATATGCAATGAATAGAAACTTCTCCAAGGAAGACTGAAGGATGGCCAACAAACATATGAAAACATGCTCACCTTCACTCATCATTAGGGAAATCCAAATCAAGACAACAATGAGGTACCACCTTATACCAGTGAGGATGGCTCACATCAAAAATAATGGAAACAATCTCTGTTGGCGGGTTTGTGGTATGAAAGGCACTCTCATCCACTGCTGGTGGGAATGCCCCTAGTCCAACACCTATGAAGAACAGTCTGGAGAGTGCTAAAGAAGCTCACAATTGAGATGCCATTTGATCCAGCAATTGCTCTCCTAGGTATCTACCCCCAAGTCAGAAGAACATTCATCTCAAAGTATGTGTGCACCCACTATTTATTACAGCACTCAGTATAATAGCTAAGTCTTGGAAACAACCTCGATGTCCAGCAACAGATGAGTGGATCATTAAGATGTGGTATCTATACACAATGGAATACTACATGGCAGTCAGAAATGATACGATCACAGACTTTGCAGCAACGAGGATAGACCTAGAACATATTATGTTAAACGAAGCAAGCTAGAAGACGAAAGATAAACACAGAATGATAGCACTATTCTGAAGTACCTAGAATAGGCACCAGATATATAACCAAAACCCCACGATTAAATAACAGGATGTAACAAGATAGAAACCTCAAACACTGTAATAATCACCATATACTGGCAAGTAGAGCCCAAAACAAAGGGAAGAGAAACAACACGAAGCCCGACTACACATTATATAATAAAAAAAAAAACCAGCAACAGCAGAAACAGCAGTGTAGAGAGAACAGGTATGTAATTATCGTTTTACTACAAAGGTCTATAATAATATACTAAGGATCTTATACAGGAATACAGGTAAAGATTATGATGAAAAATTATTGACTCCAATGGAAACATTTCAAAACATTATGGTTGAATGCCTTAACCTTACCACATGTAAAATAACCTCTCAGTTTTTCTGCCCATAGAGGTTCCTGGATACAAAGGGTGAACATCCTATCGTGGTACCTCGGTGCTGAGTCACACGAGGCAACATACTCAGCTTGCATCATGAAAATGTCTGGATATAACTCTTTAACATACCCTTTATCTCTAGATTATGCCTTCTTTTAGGACCTGAAGGCATGACCAGCCAGACAACCAAAGCAACAACTATGACCTACAGATTTTTACTACAGGGCCTAAGCATCGAACATGTTCAAGCAAACTAACATGCCCTTGCTCTTTTACCCTCTCTTCTCATTACTTCATATTTTTGTTAGTGGTATTGTTTAATTGTTGGTTTGTTTTGTTCTGTTTTGTTTTCCCTTTTCTCTCTTCTTGTCTCCCTCTTCTTCCACCTTCTTCTCATTACCATCAATTCAATCCATGTCAAATAAAAACCACATGGTTACCTCCTCTATAGGAAAGAAAAGAAAGCTGATAGAGTGCTGCAGACAATATTGCAAAGGGTAAACACCTATATAGATAGACCTCACTAACATAATAGTTAGTACTCGAGACACGAAACCTATACATATCCAATAGTTGATCTATTAGTTTCCTTTCCTTACAAGTACTATATCTACCTATCTTTCTGTACTCAGTGTATCTCTTGCCCTCCCCACCTCTCTACATTAATATATACCTAAGCTAATTTCTATATGTTTATATGGGGGCAGGAGCACACAGAGATAGGAATCCTCCTTAAGAGACAAACCTAAACCACAAAAAATTCATACCTATACCCTATGTAACCCCTCCCATGTACTATCCCCTCCCCCCTCAGAAACCTGACTATCCCTTTACCCCTTAATCCAATCCCTGATATCCTCATCATGTTATAACTCTTCACCCTCAGTTCTTAACCTATTAGGCATCAAGACCAACCTCCTACACCAACGAACCAGTACCCAGTTCCCAAGTCAAGAGACACCCACTCAAACTCTTTCCTGGCAAGAAAATACAACCAACACCCCGACTGACTCATGCATTGTGGCCCTCCTAATCACCTCTCCCTATTGTGGACTGTGGCTTAATACCGGATTAGCTCCAAAAGGACTCCCATTGCAAGAACTCTACCCAAGACCTCCCTGCATGGAGCCCACACCTCATGAGGAAATCTCAAAAGACAATGGGGAAGCCTATACTATCATCATAAGTATAGACCTATATAACACTACCTCTTATACTGTTTCTCCCCAAATGTAATCTCCTGTATCACTTTCTCCCTTTTTCTTTGTCCCCCCCTTGTTCGTTGTTTTATTATTATTATTATTATTATTATTATTATTATTTGTTTTGTTCTACTTTTTGTTTTTGATTTGATTTGTTTTGTGCTTCTTTTGGGTCACAGCTGGCGGCACTCAAAGGGTGCTCCTGGCTCTGTGCTCGGAAGTTGCCCCTGGTGGGCATGGGGGACCATGTGGGATGCCAGGATGCAAGCCATCGTCCTTCTACAGGAAGGACAGATGCCTTGCCTTCATGCTATCCCTCCCGACCCCACTTTATTCCTTTAATTCTGTCCTTTATTTAATCCTTTTATTTTCTTTTAAGAAACTTTTTCTTTAGATATATTTGAGCATATATATTTTTAGTTTTTGTCATGGGTCTGTTTTCTTCTCTCTCCACCCCCAAATCCACCAGCAATATAATGTAGCACCACTTCTTTCTGCAAAGGCATATTAAAAATAGGGGAAATTTTATGTGCAAAAACAAGCTCTTATCTACTAGGGATAAGAACTTATACTCTTTTACAACACAGGGACATCTCCCACCCTGAATGTATGTCATGTGGAACCAACCTAGACTCCAGGGAAATAGGCACCGACCGTCCAGCCTTGACTCCTGGATCCCAGACATAGAAATGACAGAGTTCTCCACAACAGCTCCAGTTACCAAGTCCCCTCCAGGGCAGTCATAATGCTGCTCTGACGCCAACATACGCCAGTTCTAAATTGATAACCTGACAACGAGGAAAAGGGAACAACTAGATCTAGGAGCAAGTTATCCTTCCTCAGCAGCCAATGATAAGACAAAATCAGAAGACATGTCACCCTTTGATCTGTGCAAAAACCAAGATTGCTATATACAGATGACTGGTTGTTACAACCAGGACTAGACAGTACGCATCCCAGGACCACCACCACCACCACCACCAACAACAACAAAAAGCTCTAACCTAGCTTTTAGTCTACAATCTGTTCAACAAACAAGATCTCCAATTCCAGAGGTCTGACTGAGATAACCGCAAGTGAACGGGTCTTCCAGAGCATAACGAAAGACTCTGTCCCAGGCTCCATCCTAGGAGCAACATAATGACCAAGAACACCAACTACAGAAGATGAATTAAAATGACACAGAAGAAGCAGAACTGCTAGAACCACAAAGAAAGAATTCATCATTAACTCCATTCCTTGAGCTGCACAGTCACCAAGATCTCTAGATACAGAGGACTGATTTTACCATCCATGACGAAGCAGAAGTCTTCCATACACTACAAAAGCACTGAGGGGAGAGTAAATGATCATGCAAGGAGTCTATAGTTAATCCCATGACAGTATACTTCAGGGATGGAGAAACCCTGTATCTCCTAGTCCAAGGGAATTCCTCTATAATATCCCCAATAGTAACTGTGCCTATGCAGGGGGAAAAAGAAAAAAAAAAGGAAAAAAAAGCACAAAATAATCATTTTTCCACATACATGTTTATTGATTGATTGATTGGTTTTTTTTTTTTTGACGTCCTTATTTTGGTGTAGATATTTAAGTTGATGTCTCCTTTTTTATTTTAAATTATTTTATCTTATCTTTCTCTTTCTTTTTGCACTCCGGCATGAACCGAGACTATTGTGTGGTGCTTCTCTTTATTGCTGTAGGGCTCACTGGATATTTAATTCGACATTTATTTTTGTATTGTTATGGTGTTTTAATTACCTTTTTCAAGTCCTCTCTCAAACTGAGGCTGATAGCCACTAGAAGGACTCCGCCCAGGCAGCTGGCAGGCCTCCCCATGTGCCAGCGGCCTTTTGGTCCGGCCTAGGGTCAGGGGGGCCCGGACCTGGGTCACCCGACCCCCCTCTCCCCCATTCCTCCGGATCTCCAGGTGGGTTCCTGGAAGGAGTTGACGGGGCACCCTGGGTTTTCCCCACTCCCAGGCCAGGCCCGGACACTGGCCTAGGGTGGGGCTCAAATCCCTGTCCTTTGGGCTTGGGAGGGTCCCTCTCCCTTCCTGGAGCAGGATTTTTAGCCGGTACGGACGGGCTGCTGGCAGGCCTCCCCATGTGCCAGCGGCCTTTTGGTCCAGCCTAGAGTCAGGGGGGCCCGGACCTGGGTCACCCAACCCCCTCTCCCCCATTCCTCCGGATCTCCAGGTGGGTTCCTGGAAGGAGTTGACGGGGCACCCTGGGTTTTCCCCACTCCCAGGCCAGGCCCGGACACTGGCCTAGGGTGGGGCTTAGGGGGTGGAGTTTGATCTGGTGGGTGGCAGATAGCTGCTCAGCTATACTCAGGCTGTCACTGGAAATTTCATACCAGTCTATATTTTGCAAACCGAGCGGGGGCTAGTGCCCCCACGCGAACATTTGCTCCTCCCAACCATCAGTACCCCAGATTTACCCTTCTTAACTTTAGTAACACATAGTTTTAATCTCTGACCTAAGACATACAGGAGTTCTAACAAATCCCAGAACTATTTAGAAGGACACAAATTGAACACATATTGAACACATATATCTTTTGAATATTTTATGGGTATTTTCTTTAACTGATGTAACTTTCTATATATTTTTCTACCATGATGTTTCTATCCACTTTTAATCTTGTCTTTTCTTTGTAAGCTGTATAGTAAGGATTGTTGTTGGAACTGTCCCTCAGTTTGATGCCTATGATTGAACTATGTCATGAAAATTGCTGGTCTTGTTCCTATTGCCTCCAGATGCACCAATAACGCTTCATGGCATTGATCCTTGTTTGCATAAACACATTAAAATGGGAAAACACCATACATATAGATAAGTTCTTATCTAATAAATCTCACTACAATGTACCTTACACCCTGAACATTGATATAATGACCTGGCACAGGCCTCAGAAGAATGGGCATCCTCCATTCACACTGGAACCAGGCAAGCTATCTACGAAACATCCAAGGTCTTTTATAGCAACAGCTGGAAGCAGTCCTCTACCAGGAAAGACACTACCAAGGGTCTGACATCGACCCCCTAAAAAGAGACTTCCGTTTACACTGAGAAGACTTGACAACAACAATGACCTGCTCTACAGGACATGGTTCTCTCTAGTGCCCCTTAAGTGTGGGTGAAACGAGAGCATGCTCTGCACCATCCTGACTGCAATATGGGATATGCAGACTCCAGGATCTTTAATACAGAAGCATGATACCAACAACAGAGACTATGTGAGGAATGGAGGTGTATTGCCACTACAGAGGATGACTTGAATTGGACAAACTAGTGTGCCTGGAGCCTAGAGTCAGTCCTGTGCCAGGAAACTTCAGGGGTAGGGTCTCCTTGTATTTAGACCATAATTTGTCTTTCCATGTCCCTTATGTTTTGGTGGGCCTATGCAAACAAATGCCACTTTAATACCGTTTTTTACTAAGTTCCCTGGACGCCAATCCTTAAGAAAAACCCACTAAAACTTTTGAGGTTAACTTAAACTAGTAAGCATGTGCATGGAACTAGAGAAATGTACTTTGCCCTCAATGTTTAAGTAGTTACATAAGTCTAATGTCTTTAGATTATATTGTGTGCTGCTAAGAAATAGTATGTACTACAATTGGGGATTTGAGGGACAAAGTAATTGTATTGTACATGGGTTTAGTTTTGTTTTTCTTAATGTTCTTTGGCTGAAAGTTCAAGTCTGGGATATCATCGATGGGAATACCGTGAATTTTGTTTATGGGTGATTGGGCTTCCACTGTAACTTTACCCTGTCCTCTTTCTTTGCATCTTTGTTGTCATAATTAAAATAATAAAAGAAGGACTCCGCCCATTTTCAGCATATTTTTATTATTTTTAAAAAATGTATTTGCTTAATCTTTACCCCATTCTATTGCTTTTCTTTCCCTCAAACAAAACCACATAACTCGATTTTTCTAGCTTAGCCTCTCAAATAGAGGGAGAAACAAGGGAGGGCACCAGGACCAAACAAATGTATGATCACTGATAGTAAGCTAGACAAAGAGGGGACCACCTACTCTAGCAGCCTGGAGGTAATGGTGGGGGATAAGGGTTGCAGAAAGGGAACAGGGAAGGGGGGAAGACAAATTTGGTGGTGGGTTTTCCCCTGATTCAATGTTAATATGTACCTAAAATACTAATGTGAAAGATATGTAAGTCACTATGATCAAAATAAAAATTAAAAAAAAAAAGATTAAAAAAATGAATGCATATGCTTCACGTACTTTCCCCTCTTCTTTTTCTCTTTCTACTTACTCTGCTTTGGAGGTAGTTTTGAAGGACTAGGTGGAGTTGGGAGATAACTACCCATACCTATCCCTAGGTATCATTTCTGCGAAGGGAACATGTAGAAGACAAAGAAAGAAGTGGGTGCATGTCAATTTTTAAGGAGCAGGAAAGAGAGAAGGAAATCAGGGAGATAAGTGAAATTAAACACCACCACCAAAATTTGGTGGAGAAAATCAAGTGGAAAAATGTTTCAAAAGGCATGTAATATAATTATATTAAAATTAAAAATTAAAAAAATTTAAAAAAGCTTTTGGGGGCTTGAGAGATAACCCATGGGCTGAACACATGATTTATATACAGGAGGCTTAGAGTTAATCCCTAACACCATGTGGTTCCCTGTGCACAGAACTAAGAGTAGCCTCTCAGTTTATCCACCAGGTATAGCTCCCTGATAAAAGTCTTTTGTTGTCTTTATTGCTTTCAGGCCATATCCACTGATGCTCCTGGATCTGCACTCATGAATTACCCCTGGCAGAACTTGGGGGATCATAAGGGATGTTGGGGATTGAATCCAGGTTGACCACCTAGTAAGGCAAATACCCTCTGCTCTGCTATTTCTCTGACCCCCAAAAAATGTAAAAAAAGAAGGCAGTTGTTAATGTAATTATTTCTATTGCTATTTTTCAGTCTTACTACCAACCCATTAATCAGTCCTTTTATCTGTCAGGTTATCAGTCTATTTGTCCATCTATGCATCTATATGTCCATCTGTGCATCAGTACAACCATCCATCTATCCATCCATCCATCTATCCATCCATCCATCCATCCATCCATCCATCCATCCATCCATCCATCCATCCATCCATCCATCCATCTACCTATTCATAAGTGCTGAAGGCATATCTTTTGTGCACAAGGTTGTACGTTAGAATCTGCAGGCAGTTCTGTGAAATAACACTATATTCTGGTCAGGTAAGAATTGAAATTAATTATAAAATATTTAAATAATAGTTTAACCCTGAAACCACAAAGGAAAGATTTGATAACTTTGACTACAGAACAAATGAGAATTGTCAGTAGAGAGATGCCAAAAAAAAAAGAAGAAAGAAAAGAAAGAAAAAATTCTTCAACAAAAGCTATAAAGATGTTTGCAATGTGGATGATATACAAAAGACTCATTTCCTTAATTTACCTCTAAAAAGTCATTGAAAAACCCCCAAATGAACAGATGTGAACAGGATGTTCTTTAAAATGAAAATCATGATGGTAAGAGTTCAATCTAACTCATAATTAAAGAAATATAATTCAAAACAGCAATAAGATTTCATTAATTACATCTCAGATCAGCAAGTATAAAATTGCTGCTTCCATCCAGTTGTGTCTAGGGCCTAGGATAAGGCATCCCTTTTACTATTGCTGGGAGTCAACTTCTACAGCCCTTGGAAGTGACTGTTAGACTATTTTATCATTTAAAATCAATTGATGAGATAAACTAAAATACATTTGGGGCTAAAGTGGATAAGTTGCCTGCCTTGCATGTAGCAAACGCAAATTCAATCTCCATAACCATATATAGGCCTTTGAACACATTGGGCACAGAGCCAAGAATAAGCACTGAGCATTGCTGGGTTGGGGCCTTGAACAAAACAAAACAAAATAAAAATCTGTATCCCATAGTATTCAGCAATTTCACTACTAGAAGTGAATTCCCTAGTTCCCATGCAGAGATATACATACTGAGTAAAGTTTACCAGCGAGGAAGCTCATGACAGTGATGTCAGAAAGAGTAGATTGAAGTTACCCTTCATCTATGGCAAACATGGATGACTTATGTTTCATCTATTCTATGGAACAACATGCATTGATTAAGAAGGAAGAAGAGATGGGCCCGGAGAGATAGCACAACGGCATTTGCCTTGCAAGCAGCCAATCCAGGACCAAAGGTGGTTGGTTCGAATCCCGGTGTCCCATATGGTCCCCCGTGCCTGCCAGGAGCTATTTCTGAGCAGACAGCCAGGAATAACCAACCCCTGAGCAACGCTGGGTGTGACCCCCCCCCCAAAAAAAAACAAACAAAAAAAAAAGAAGGAAGAAGAGAAAATAAAACTAGCTCAGGGAGAACAATCTAGCTTGCATTTTCAGCAACATACATGCTGTCAATGCATTATATTAATGGAGGAATTCACAAAAAATTTAGTTCACATAGATTCTCAAGTAAATTGTATCATCAAGTAAGATATGAAATGCAAATCTTTGGGTGGGTCTGACAGTCAGCCATTGAGATTAGAATACATTTGGGAGAAAGATTGAGTAAAGTTTCTTATAGAAAAGAAGGATACTAGTTTCTATGTTATGTTTCAATTATTTGATTTTCTACTATGTGCATTATAGTTTTTTAAAAAGGTTTTATAAAAAAAAAAATGGCATATGACAGCCAGAACCAAATGGGATTCTGGGGATTGAAGCCTGTTGTTTTTGTTATAGTTGTTGTTGTTGTTTTTGGGTCACACCCGGCAGCGCTCAGGGGTTACTCCTGGCTCTATGCTCAGAAATCATCCCTGGCAGGCACAGCGACTATATGGGATGCTGGAATTCAAACCACAGTCCTGTCCTTCTGCATGAAAGGCAAACGCCTTACCTCCATGCTATCTCGCGGCCTCGATTGAAGCCTGTTGTGCCTCATGCAAGGTAAATGTCCTACATACCATGGTATCACTGTGGTACCTCTTTTGAAGACTTTTATCACTGCTTATTGTTCTTAGAATTCTTTAGGGAAAAAATTTTCCTGAAAAGTGGCTGAGACATTTCTTCTATCACCACCACCAGCCACACCTTCTTGGCTTAAGATATGACTCAGGCTGGAGATTGTTCTCAGAAATTTCTATTTTATTGGGACCACTACACATCCAAATATTGTATAGGCAAAATTAGAATAAATTTAAGTGACTTTTTGTATGTATGTATGTATGTATGTATGTATGTATGTGTGTGTGTATGTATGTGTTCATCATGGCTTGATGGATAATAATCCTAGGTTGGACCTGAGTTTCACTATGGTGTTTCGGTTCTACTTCAACCTAACAGGCAATCAGCTAGATTCGTGGCCCATGCTACTCCCCCACCTTCTGAATTTCCATCACTTGTTTATTCATTGTAAATAATATCTTTATTTAAACACTGTGGTTACAAACATGATTGTAGTTGGGTTTCAATCATAAAAAGAATACCCCCTTCACTAGTGCAACATTCCCATTACCAATGCCCCCATCACCCTCCCCCCATCCTGTATTTGCGACAGGCTTTCTACTTCCCTCACTCATTGACATTGTTATAATAGTTCTCAGTCCATCACTCATTTATAAGTGAAGACTCCAGCTCAAATCATGACCTCTGATGAACTTCAAAGGGTAGACATTCTGTCTCTTTCTACTTATTTTTCTAGATTCTCATTCGAACTTTGATTATTTATTCAATTTGTCTTCCATGGGGCTGTACCTACAGAATGAAGAACACCAGGGTGGAGAATTTGGCCCGAGGAGTCAGATACATTTAGAATTGAATTCTATTTCTGTTTCTCAGCAGCCATGTGGCCTGAATAAGCTGCTGATCTTCTCCTAGGCTTGGTGTATATGTACAGTATAATGTACAATCAGTATAGATCTTGCATTAGAGGTACTTCATCTTGGGGATCTGACTCACAGCAGACTTTTAATAACAAGAAAAAGTTATATTATTTATTTATTTACTACACCTGCATGTGCTCAGGGATAATCCTGACTTTTGTGCAGGTATGAGTCCTAGGCAGGGATCAGGGGACAATATGGAATGTCTAGGATGAAACTGGGATTTATCGCATATTAGGAAATTGCCTTTCCTCTTGTATGATATCTCTAATAAAAAAAGGGGAATTCTTATAATTGCACCAAAAGGTAATGTCAAGAGAGCATAGAACACCTCCCACTTCATCTCCTTCACTTGATGTGTCTGTCTACCCACTTCCTTAGCTCCTTGGAATCTGGTTCATTACTCCATCTCTCGATCTCCAGTACATGGCACCGTGCCTGTCCCAGAGAAACTCCTCAGTACAGAGATTTCCTGTACTGCAAACCATGTACACCTGAGTTTCCTAGCCCAGGTGTCTAACATTTCCTCCCCCCTTCCCCGCCCAAGCTGTTATCTGGACCTCATTTCAGTTCTGATTGAGATACCACAGGAGGGTTGCTGGATGGATGGGGCCAGAGAGGGATCTTGGCACAAACTGCTGCAAGCACTTACCCCTCAGCCCCTTTGTCGTCAGCAGGACTGGGAGGGTTGAGTCTATTCATCCAGGAGCTGAAGAGCCCTCAGGTGTGGAGCTGAGGGACCAGCTGTAAAAGCAGCTCATTTTTAATTAATTGCATTTTCTTTTTTACCAATGACAGCAGGAATCAAAATCAGCATCAAAGAACCCCTTAAATTACCTCTGAGAGCTCTCCACACTTTGGGGGTTTGAGAGGGTTTCTTCTGCAGGCCCAGGACTGCCCGTGCCAATTGGACTCCAGAGATCAACCCAAAGCTTATCTTGCCCCTAACTTGCTTTTTCCCTGATTCCCTCTTTGGGGGGGTTGGGGGGGGGTTTACAGCACTGACTCCCTGCTAGAAGCTAGAAACTAACTTGAGATGGCCTGGCCCCTCCATGGACAGAACCCTCTCTCTTCCCAGTCTTCATTGCAATTTGTACCCTTTTTCTTGGGCTGCTGCATGCAACTTCAAAAAGCCTTGTCCCCCTCATATCTGCTCCCACACTCCCTCAACCAGTTTCCTCTTCCTAGAGAATCTTCCCTCTGCCTGCTTTGTGTTGGCTGACTTTATTTTCCCAGCACCGCTGAGATTCCCTCTGGAAGCTATCTATGACCCCATTTCCCCCTCTCCTCCAGGGGTCTCATTGTCATTATTCTCAGGTTCTAGGACTAAGAGTTCCCAGGGGTCTGGCTGCTCCCCTCTCAATACCTAGCCCCTCTCTAGGCTTAGCATTGCAAATAAGTGAGGCAGGCTGGATTGCTAGGAGGGAGACGGCTCCTGGCAAAGACAAGGGGATAAATCTAGGCACAGGGGTCTCCAGAGGTGAAAGGCCTGACACATGCCAGCTAGCCTGGGGCCCTCTGAGCCTCTGGGGTGCCCCTGCTGGTGAGTGCCCCCTAATTTCTTAAATTAGGAGATAAGTGGGGAGGCTTGCTTCAGGCCCTAAAAGCTCCATTTATAGGTGGCACATCTCTGAGGATGTCTTATTTCCTCTCTGCCTCTGGGGCCAGTTTTTGAGGGAGCAACTAGGTGGGAATCTTGCTTGCACTGACTATTAGAGATGCTAGTCCCCTATGTTCTTATCTAGACCAGAAAATACACCTAAAGGAGAAGGAGCAGACTCGAGGTTACAAAAGAGTGCTTGACTGAGTAGGACTAGGCTCTGGACTTTGGGGTGCTTTTTTCTCTAAAGATCCCTGAGTCTCTTCAGTGCTCTTCAGGAGTCTCCCAATCCAAACTGAAATAGCCATCACCCCTACCCAGTCATTCATCCTGATTCATGGGCATGGGAAGCAAACTGCAGGGATAGGGGAAGAAGGGTTTCTGAGTCAGCCTTGAGGTTATTCCATTAGCTTAGCTGAATGCCAGTTGGCAGTGTGACACTGGGCAAGTAATCTAACCTATGAGTTTCAGTTGCCTTTTCACCAAATAGAAACTATACAATCTTATGGGATTATTGTGAGGACACATGTATACAGTATCAGTTAAACATTAGTGTTTAATAAACAGAAGTGGCTGGATTTGTTTAAGGGTGCTGTCCCCTGCTTACAGCCATTTGTATGACTCTGCCTAGGATTTATAACTAGAGACCAGAAGGAGAGAACTGAAGTGATGTAAGTGATGTTAGTGACACCGGATTCTGCTCTGTTCCTTGGTTAGGGATCTGGTTCTGGCCACATTCACCCTGGAGCCTGGTCCACCTTATCTGCTAGCTGAGCTGGGCAGAGACCGGACAACGCCCGACGAAAAGCTGCAGCCTGCAGCGCCCCCTCGTGTCCACAATGAGAAGGTGATTTGCCAAAATATTGTGGTTCTGCAGTTTAAAGACACTGCCCCAAGACTAGGAACTCTGAAAGAAAAGTGACATTCTTTTGAAGGGAGTAACCAGGATTTTAGGAGAGGCAGGAGAATAGTTTTCCAGATTGGTATCTCAACTGCACGTTGCTATCTATCTATATCTATCTATCTATCTATCTATCTATCTATCTATCTATCTATCTATCTATCTATCTATCTAGTAGTTCCTACGATGCTCCCTGCTCCACCTGTTGTTCTCTGCCATTCCTCTATAGAAAAATAAGATGTCTAGGGGCTGAATAGATAGTACAGTGGATCTGTCTTGCATGCGAGTGACCTGGGTTCAATCCCGCTGTTTCAGATGTATGGTTCCCAGAGCACCACCAGGAGTGATTCATGAGCATAGAACCATGAGTAAGTCTTGAGTATCACCAGATATGACTCCAAAACAAAACAGGACAAAACAAAGAAAAAAATATCCAGAAAAGAACACCAATTAGCTTAATAGGGAGCTCCCATTGGAAAGTGACTTTTTTCCCTTTTTTATTAATATCTTTATTTAAACACCTGATTACAAATATGATTATAGTTGGGTTTCAGTCATGTAAAGAACACCACCCCCTTTCACCGGTGCAACATTCCCACCACCAATGTCCCAAATCTCCCTCCTCCCCACCCCACCCTCGCCTATACTCTAGACAGGCTTTTCACTTCCCTCATTCATTCACATTGTTATGGTAGTTTTCAGTGCAGTTATTTCTCTAACTGCACTCTTGTGGTGAGCTTCATGTCATGAGCTAGACCTTCCAGCCCTCCTCTCTTTGTCTCTGATGATCATTGCAATAATGTCTTTTATTTTTCTTAAAACCCATAGATCAGCGAGACTATTCTGCATCTCTCTCTCCCTCTGACTTATTTCACTCAGCATAATAGATTCCATGTACATCCATGTAGAGGAAAATTTTATGACTTCATCTCTCCTGACAGGGAAAATGACTTTTTAACAAACACTAACATTTAGTGTTTTACCATGTATAGGACTTGAGAGCATTTAATTGGGAGGCAACATAGAACTTCTGTGTGTGTGTGTGTGTGTGTGTGTGTGTGTGTTTTCACTGAGACTGGATTATGCAGATTTGGGGAGGGGAGCAAGAGTCTGGTTTGTATCGATTGGGGACTCAGAGCCAAGACTTTTCTGTCCCTGCTGAGACATTCCTGAACATTCCAGCCCATGACTCTATTGGGAGGTCACATTCATGATCAGTTTCCCTGTGAATACTGACCTCAGCACATGAGATCTGGGATCTTTGTGTCAATGGCTTGTAGAAAGTGCAAGTAAATGAATGCTAAATTGCAGGGGAAATGCAGGCTTGAGCTGGTGAGACTGGGAGCAGTGTTGTGACAGGTGAAAAGAAAATAAAAATGCTGCCCAGATTTCAGCATAAAGAAGGACTCTCATTAAAAAAAAATTCCTGTAGGAATGAAGTCACTAAACCATTAACAGTGGTCAGTGTCAGGAACCCCAAGTTTGCACCTTCTTTGTAGAATTTTAAAAAACTGTGCTTGGAAAACTGAGAGGTGACTCAATGGCTACAAACACCCGCCTTGCAGGGATGAAGCCTTGAGTTTGATCTCTGGCACCACCTACATGCACCCAGCTTGTTTCCAAGAGTTCTGCAATCTGGCATCTCTGATGTCCAACAGAGTTTACAGATGTGTGTATGAACATTGCTACTAGCCTGTGTGACCCCTGTGGAGCAGCACAGGTAAAAGATGTATAAGCACTACAGCCTGGAATGCAGCTTCTGGCAGCCCCACAGCCATCTCCAGGGTGCACTACAACCAGCTTGTGCAGAAACACGACTACATGTGTGTGAGCCCCAAGAGCATTGCACCTAAAGTATGTGAGCCACATGGGAGCATTGAGGCTGAGTAAGACAGCACCAATCCCAGAGATGCAATCCTTGGGGAGCACCACAAGTCAGCATGGGATCCCCATCACTGCAATCAATATGGAGCAACAAAAAAAGAGAAAGGGGGCAATATAAGGGTAGTGGCAAGTGCATAATGGGAATGAACACTGAGATGGGGGAGTGGGGCACTGTGGGAGGCAGGACATGAAGACCCAGAAAAAGAACGTTCAGCAATGTATGCCCCTATTTTCCCTTTTATTTGCCCCTGTTTTACCCAAAGGGGTTCAAATCTGGCCTCTGCCTGTGGTTTGCTGAGTCTCCTGGGACACGCACATCCTCTGAAATGCGGAGATTCCTGGTGTTACTCTGCCAATGGAAGGGGAGGGTGTGTGCTACCCTGAGGCAAATTCTCCAGGGAAGGATTCTCTCAGGGGCAGCAAATGAGGACTCCCCAGCTCCAGCACCCAATCTCATTCTGCCTCTGGCAACATGACCTTATCTCATGCCCTCTGAGAATTAGGAAAGAACTGAACATTTCCACCTCTTCACATCAGCTCACCACACTGACTGCTGCATCTTTACTCATATTTTTACCTTCCTGCTTCTGCTATAGAGATTCAGTTCCTGCTCCCACTAAGTGCTCAGTCCCTTGCTCTTGGGTCTTCCTATGAATTCAGCTTCTTCTGGTTCACCTTCTCTTCTGAATGATTAATTTTGTATACTGGGTCACTGCCCTCAGCATGCCTCCATGCTCTTTATAGCTTATTATACGGTATAATGTCTTCCTGGCAACCTACTGCCTCCCTTCAGTTGCCTGCCACTGCCTTTCTCTTCATGGCCTACATACAGCATGGATGATCCCTAAATTTTGAGCACTCTCTCTTTCCATAAGAGCTGGGCAACAGGGGCCGGAGAGATAGCATAGAGATAGCGCGTTTGCCTTGCATGCACAAGGACAGTGGTTCGAATCCCGGCATCCCATATGGTCCCCCTAGCCTGCCAGGGGGATTTCTGAGCATAGAGCCAGGAGTAACCCCTGAGCGCTGCTGAGTGTGCCCCTCCCCCCCAAAAAAGAGCTGGGCAACATAGTCATGTGTGGGCCAGTCCTCCTCATTAAGCAGGGCTCACTAATGCAAATGTGTCCACAGAAAGCCAAACAATGGGGATAGGTAGGGGGTGCTCAGCTTAGAGAGCTGCACCCTCAAAACACATGCTCATTCTTCCTCTGCCCCGTAGCCCCAGTCTGTATTCAGGATGTGGCTGGAATTCCAAGGGAAAGAGGGATAAGCAACAGGCCTAGCTTCTCATGAGAATTTCTGGAAAGTCACTGTAGGACCCGGATATGACGGTGGTAAATTGGAGCCAATATGCCACAGGACAGCCTCTGTTGAATCCTTCTACCCACTTAAAAAATAAGAATTATGTCATACACTTGTGTTCTGTGTGGGTCATTTCACTGTAGCCACAAAGGGGTGCACAGGAGAGAGGAGAGGAAATAAATCGAAGCTGGAAAAACAGACAAGAGAGCACTAAGAAAGTCATCAAGGGAACTGGTTTTGCCAAATAGGTAGGTGGGGAAGGAAGATGAGAAGAGAGGAGGGAAGACACAGAGAAAGAGGGAGGAGAGATCCTGAGATCGGAGCCTGGGAAGGGGAAAGTGGTGAATTGGGTGCCTGTCAACCGAGCCGGGTGTTTGTAGTTTGTAGTCTGCTCCCAGAGATGTTAAAACTGGCAGATTTGAACCTTTATATACACCTGATAAAACTAAGCCTTGTGTTGTTTGTAAAGTTAACTTTATAAAATATAAAAGACAGAGGACTAGATTTACATTAAGAGAAAGCATCTTTCCTAGCTGAGAAATTTGGTGTAGAGCTCAATTCCTTTTTTAGGGGGGTGGGGGGGTGGGGAAAGACACACCTGTCAGAAATCATTCCTAGCAGGCTTGAGAGAACATATGGGATGCCAGGAATTGAACCCATGCCCCGCCCAGGTTGGCCTCATGCAAGGCGAACACCCTACCACTGTGCTATCTCTCCGGCCCCCTCAATTTCTATTTCTTATGCATCTTGGTGCCAGGTGCCAGCTGCACATCAACCTGTTGAGTGAGCTTAATGGGAGAATTCCAGAGAGCGAGGATCTGTGGAGGGCTGCAGCTTAGAGTGTCACTCACACTGATTCTAGGTGGGCAGTCTTTTATGTGATGTTTTGGGATCCCTGGGGCCATGCCTCTCTTTCTGACTCGGTTGATCATAGCTGTCTCTGTGTGCCTGTGTCTGGGACGACCCATGAAGTGTTGGTGGGACATAGCAATAAGAAATGGGAGAAGCAAATTCAAGGGTTCAGCCCCAGCCAGTAGCACAGCTGTGCAGTATATAGCTTTATTAGTGACCAGACTTCGAGGTTCAGCCAGGGCACCTCACTCAGCACTGGCATCTCAGGGGTGAGCAGAGTGTCCACAGCCACAGAAACTGGAAAGCTGCTGAGAGTCAGTTGCAATTTACTCCAGCGTCCTCGCTGTGCTGGCAGTTATGAGTGCCCCACTCACTCTTCTTGCAGTCCCACAGGCTGCTCTCAGTGCCTCTACAGGCTACATTATCCAGCCAGATCTGCCCAGTGCCTAGAGAGAGAAGGCATGGAGGGAAGGAGGGAGGAAAAAGGTGTAGGACTGGGGCAAGACCACATTACTTTTGTTTCCTGGAAAGTCCTTATGGGGAAGATGCCAGATGCGTTGGCTTCTCATCAGCCCCAGTGCTGACAGCTGGTCTGCTCTTTATAATGATTCTGTTCTGCTTTCTACCCTTTGACAACAATCTCCTCCAAGTATTTAATACTTAATCTATGCACAATTTGAAGTCTCCCAGGGAAATCCCAGCAGTCATCTCTTCCCTGTTAATTCACCACAGAAGACAGTTTAGCCAAGCTATTGGCCAGCTCTGAAGGCTTGTGCCTTCCTCAAATGCCCTTCCTTTTTTATTTTTATTTTTTGGGGGATTTTTTTTTTTGGATTTTGGGTCACTCCCGGCAGCGCTCAGGGGTTACTCCTGGCTGTAGGCTCAGAAATCACTCCTGGCAGGCTCAGAGAACCATATAGGATGCCGGGATTTGAATCACAGTCCTTCTGCATGCAAGGCAAACACCCTACCTCCATGCTATCTCTCGGCCCAATGCTCTTCCTTTTAATAAACCTCACTGTGAGTGAATTTCTCAGAACATAACAACTGGACTACTTCATGACCAACCTTTTCACTACTGGGCAATAATTCATAGAAACCCAATCTACACCGACATATATTTTAAAGGAATTTTACTACCCAACTGGATTGAATACTAAAGCAGGGATATAGGATTGGAGAGCTCATACATACATGGGGATAAGGCAATTGCCTTACATCTCATAGACCCAGCACCACACATTATCCCCTGAGCATTGCAGGGGTCTCTCCTGAGCATGGAGCCAGGATAGCCCAATGAGCACAGCAGGGTGTGGCCCACACTCCAGTAATATTCAGTTATTAATTAAAAGTAAGGATGGAGTAAAAGCTGAGAGCATTTGAGGGATAGAAGCAACTTAAGTAACTTCATTTTCCCCCATTGGGTCAGTTTTATGATCAAATAAATGGTCTTAGTTCAAGTTTTGATGAAAGTTTTAACCTTCAGCTGACAGATATAGACACAATCTCTAGTTCTTCAAGAGATCTTTCCAGAAAGATGGCTTTATAAAATCCCTGATCTAGGGGGTGGAGTGGTGGCACAAGCGGTAAGGCGTCTGACTTTCCCATGTTAGCCTAGGACTGATCATGGTTTCATCTTCTGGCGTCCCATATGGTCCCCCAAGCTAGGAGCTATTTCTGAGCCGCAAAACCAAAAAAAAAAAAAAAAAAAACATCCCTTGATCTAATTTTCTTTTCCTTCTATACTTCTCTTTAAAGATAATCAAAAATTGGTCATCCCAGACCTCCAGTCTTCTGAGGTGGAACTGAACATCCCATTGGTCTGCCTTGCATCTTTTCTGTTTTTCTAGTAGCAGTCCTTTCTTTCAAGAGCTACCTCTCATAAACACCCACAGGGGTCTGGCCTCAGATACGAGCCAAGTTCAATCAACTAACCCATAGCCAAGCATTTGCTGCCATAATTTAGAGTACATTGTGCCTGTCTTGTGAGTCTACTAAAGAGACTTCTCTCAGATTCTTTCCTGAGCTACAGAAACTTCAATTGTTTGAAACCTATCCTGGACTTAGTAAACTAAGTCACTTGCAAGCAGCAGACACGAGCAGCCCATTAGGGAGAGAAAGCCACATCAACCCCACTCTATGAAGAGGACTCACGTACCACCTCCAAAATTGACAATAGCAGTTCCTGAGGAGTAGCCCAGCATGCGGCAGAAGACTGTGGCATCACTGTTGTCCCAATCATCATCACAAATAGTTCCCCAGGCATCATTATACAAGACTTCAGCTCTGCCCCGAGTGCCAGAGCCAATGATCCTGACATTTGCAAAGGTTTGAGCTGGTGAGGAAACACATGAGGTTGAGCTGAGGAAGAACCAAGAGCTTGTATACTGAAGGCAGGCTCTGCCTTTATATTTAGGGAAGTTCTATAGTTAAGAAAGGATACCTGTGTGACAAGAAGTCACCAGTGCTGGGTACAACTTGGCACTGGCCTATGATCATGATTCCATCAGGATAGGTGCCATTGGATTGGCCTTGCAAATGATCTGACTGTGTCTTACCTTGTGTTGTGGAGGAAAATAAAAAAGAATGGAAAGAAAGGTGGTGGGAAATAAAGGAATAAGGAAGAAAAGAGGCAGAGAGGTAAAAAGAAAAGGAGGAAAAGAGGAGGGAAGGAGAAAAAAGGGAAGAAAAGAGGGAGAGAAAGGAAGAAAGACAGGAAAAAGTGGAAAGAAGGAAGTATGAAAGGAAATGAAAGAAGGATGTAGGGAGAGGGAAAGGAAAAAAGGGCAGAAGGATAGAAGGAAGGAAGGAATAAGGATGAATAGAAAGAATAGAAAAGAAAACTTGAGCGATGATCATCTGCGATGAACAGACTTATTTGAAGAGTGAGTCATTGGTGATGGGAATGTTGCACTGGTGAAGGGGTATGTTCTTTACATGACTTAAACCCAACTACACTCATATTTGTAATCAAGATGTTTAAATAAAGATATTAAAATAATTTAAATTTAAGGAATTTCTCTGAGACCCCAAGGTCTCTGCTCCTACTATATAACACAATTTTCAAGTGTAGGATTGAAGGGCACAGATTGCAGAGAATAGAAAGAACAATTATACCATTTGACATTTTTCTCCCCATTCTTCTATTGTGAAGACAAAAATCACAGGATTGAAAAAAAAAAAAGCCAAGAGTACATTCCCCATCCAACCCCACTGCAGATTTTCCAGGTATGGGAGATATTTGGCATCACGAACTCTGGATGTTTCATGAACAACAAGAGAATGGCCTAAACCACAGCAGGGTGGACTCTGGTTAGGCGAGGGAGACATGGAGTAAGTAGCCAGGATATAATGTCCACAGTTCCTGCTCATATGTCTGCCCCCTTGAATGCTATGACTGGGCCTTCATTTCACTGTGCTCAGTGCCCAGGACTATGTCAGAACAGAACATGTCTGTGGGATTAACTGCCCTCTTCCTCCAGCTTCTGAAAACTCCCAATGCCCTTACAACAGGACCTATCTGGCAAACACAGACACACTAGCCTTACCTTTTGTCCCTGATTCTCCCTTTTGGCCAGCTGGTCCAGGATCACCCTTGGGTCCTGCCAAACCTGCAGTTCCCTTTTCTCCTTTTGTACCCTGGGACCCTGGAGAGAAAAGAAGTGAGGAAACTGACAGTCTTGGTGTTCTAGGAAGAAGTTGCTTCTTACAATCATAATTTCCTCCTGTGAATGCACTCTTTGAATGTTCGTTCAGTTTGCTGCTCTGATTCAGGCAGAAATGGGGGCATGGTGGGCTCCACTATAGACTCCTGAGTCCTATGTCAAGGCTAAGAACATGGTGAACATGACTAATGGAATTATGGATGCTGTTGGTTGCCACTTGATTGTGTACTTGTGCAGATATTTCACTTAATTTGGGTGAAATTGCTAGACTATTTCTACACTTTACTTTTTCCTTCTGTAATTTAAAATGAAAAAAGAGGGAACCTGAGCAATAACATAGCTGGCAGGGCATTTACTTTGCCTGAAGCTGACCTGGGTTTGACCACCAGCATCTCATATGGCCCCATAAGCCTGCCAGGAGTGATGGCTGAACACAGAGCCAGGAGAAATTCCTGACCACTGCCAGGTATGGCCTAAAACAGACCAAAAAATAGAAAGAGGTTATGCAATTCATAAGGCTCCTTCCTTCCTTCCTTCCTTCCTTCCTTCCTTCCTTCCTTCCTTCCTTCCTTCCTACCTTCCTTCCTTCCTTCCTTCCTTCCTTCCTTCCTTCCTTCCTTCCTTCCTTCCTTCTTTCCTTCCTTCCTTTCCTCCCTCCCTTCCTTTCTTCCTTCCTTTCCTCCCTTCCTTCCTTCCTTTCCTTCCCTCTCTCCCTCCCTCCCTCTCTTCTTTCCTTCCTTCCTTCCTTCCTCCCTCCCTCCTTTCTTTCTCTTTCTTTCTTTTTCTTTCTTTCTTTCTTTCTTTCTTTCTTTCTTTCTTTCTTTCTTTCTTTCTTTCTTTCTTTCTTTCTTTCTTTCTTTCTTTCTTTCTTTCTTCCTTCCTTTCTTTTTCTTTCTTTCTTTTCTTTCTTTTCTTTCTTTCTTTCTTTCTTTCTTTCTTTCTTTCTTTCTTTCTTTCTTTCTTTCTTTCTTTCTTTCTTTCTTTCTTTCTTTCTTTCTTTCTTTCTTTCTTTCTTTCTTTCTTTCTTTCTTTCTTTCTCTCTTTTCTTTTCTTGTCTTGTCTTGTCTTTTCTTTCTTACACCCAGCAGTGCTCAGGACTTCTTCCTGCTTTTGAGCTTAGCAATCACAACTGGTGAGGTTCAGGAAACCATATAGGGTTCTGAGATTGAACTTGGGTAGACCATATGCATGGCAAGCTCTTTACTCATCATACTAATTCTTCCACCCAAAAAAAACTCTTTTAACCAAAAGCACATGAAAAAGTGCTCCACATAACTAATCATCAGGGAGATGCAAATCAAAACAACGATGAGATACCACCTCACACCACAGAGAATGGCACACATCACAAAGAATGAGAATAAACAGTGTTGGCGGGGATGTGGAGAGAAAGGAACTCTTATCCACTGCTGGTGGGAATGCCATCTAGTTCAACCTTTATGGAAAGCGATATGGAGATTCCTCCAAAAACTTGAAATCGAGCTCCCATATGATCCAGCTATACCACTCCTAGGAATATACCCTAGGAACACAAAAATACAGTACAAAAACCCCTTCCTTACACCTATATTCATTGCAGCACTATTTACCATAGCAAGACTCTGGAAACAACCAAGATACCCTTCAACAGATGAATGGCTAAAGAAACTGTGGTACATATACACAATGGAATATTATGCAGCTGTCAGGAGAGATGAAGTCATGAAATTTTCCTATACATGGATGTACACGGAATCTATTATGCTGAGTGAAATAAGTCAGAGAGAGAGAGAGAGAAACGCAGAATGGTCTCACTCATCTATGTGTTTTAAGAAAAATGAAAGACATTCTTGCAATAATAATTTTCAGACACAAAAGAGAAAAGAGCTGGAAGTTCCAGCTCACCACAGGAAGCTCACCACAAAGAGTGATGAGTTTAGTTAGAGAAATAACTACATTTTGAACTTTCCTTATAATGAGAATGTATGAGGGAAATGGAGAGCCTGTTTAGAGTACAGGCGGGGAGTCGGGTGGGGAGGAGGGAGACTTGGGACATTGGTGATGGGAATGTTGCACTGGTGATGGGTGGTGTTCTTTACATGACTGAAACCCAAAAACAATCATGTATGTAATTAAGGTGTTTAAATAAAAAAAGTAAACAACAAAAAATAAAATATTATTACTATTTGAAAAAAAAAGAAATATTTTATTTAGAAAAATTTCCACAGATCTGCCTGTACTTCAGTTCTTTATTCTCTTCAAAATATTACACTAATAGGTACTGGAGAGATATTAAGCAGATAGGGCTCTGCATGTATATGACCTAGGTTTGAATCCTTTTCTTTCTCCAAATTCCACTGTCAGTGAATCCTGAGTACAGAGCTAGGAGTGACCTCTAAGTATTGTTGAGTGTGACTCCAAAACAACAACAACCAAAAGCAAATAAAGCATTTCACTAATAAACCTATGGAAAAATTTCCTTTTTATACTCATAATTGTCCTAATGTATAGAAAACTATCTTACTTATCTCTTCCATCACCATCTCCTCATTCACTTCCGCCTCCATCGCCTCCATCTCCTCCATTGCCTTCATCTCCTCCATATCTTCCATATTCATTTCCTTCATCTACCCCACCTCCATTTTCTCTACTTCGTCCATCTTTATCCCCATCTCCTCCGCTTCCATTTCCTCTACCCCCATCTCCTCAACCTCCATTTCCTCTACCCCCATCTCCTCCACTTCCATATCCTCCACCTCCATCTCTATCTCTATTTTTTCAGTGTCAGAAAGGCTGCTTGCCCTGGACAGAACCTTGGAGCAATGGGGGACTCGGGCAGTTGGCAGGTACTGTGACATCATGAGGCATTTGGGGTACTGTGATGTCATGGACCCGAGGCTAGAGGAGGGGAGGGGGAATCCAGAGCCCCTTGTGCCCTGTAAGGCACCGAAGCCCTTTCCTCGCTCTCCTGCTACAATCTTGTGCTCTGTGTCCTCTGTATAAACCTATGAAATGCTTTGACCTGTATGCTCATTATCATATGAATTCCTTAAATGTTTGTAAATTTGGATTTTCGGGTTCTCACTGCAGACTGAATTCCCGGCTTGTGGTGACACCCCAGGATCTTGGAAAAAGAATAAACCTACGTGTGGATTGCATAAAAAAAAAAACTCTTTTAAGAAATGTCTGAACAATGAAAACAAAGATCAAGATAACTGGCCGGCAGTATAGGGTGTGTAGAGGATGGGTAGTTCAGAAAAGGGACAACTATAACAATGATAGTGGGAAGTGGTCACCCCCAACAATAACTGCCAACTGTGCTGAAGAGGAAAAATTATGATAATTGATACCCTAATAGTAATAATATTGAAAACAACAATGTCTAAAAGAGAAAGGAAAAGGGAAATAAAAAACTCCTGACATAGAGGCAGACCCAAGGGCAGGAGAGAAACTGTGGATACAGGTGAAAAGACTGATATTGGAGCATTGTTTTTTGTTGGTTTGGGGCCATACCTGATAATACTCAGGGATTACTCCTGACTTTGTGCTCAAGAATTACTCCTAGTGGGCACAGGAGACCATTATAGGGTGCCATGCATAGAATCCAGTTCAACTAGATACAAGCACCCTTACCCACTGTGCTATCTCTCTAGCCCCTGGAACATTGTACACCTAAACTTAATCATAAATAATTTTGTAGCTATAATTTACAGGGATCCAAAAATAATTTTTAGATGTCTCTGGAGGTTTACTTTAGCACTCCTAGGGTGGGTCTAGAGAGGACTAGAAATGCTCTGGAAGAAGAATGTAGGAATAGCCTACCTCAGTAACCAAGAACTTGGTCAATCAGAATGATAAAGATAAAGACAGACTAGAGAGAAGTCTTCACCTGAAGACAACCTTGAAGAATCAAGAGGAATATGGGGTATGACCAGAGCAGACAAGCTGACACAGAGAGAGGTTGCGCAGTCAGTCTGGGGACTGGGCAGGATAGGCAGCACCTATTCCAGGCCACTGCTCAGCTAGAAGTCACCAACTGACTGCCCCTTGTGACATTTTTTACCTTTTGCCACTTTTAGCATCTACTGATATCCACCCCTCAGGAAACTGAGTTCTGGTCTGGGTTTAAGTGTCAGAACCCTGATGTTTTTGCTCGAAGGGGATATTCCAGGGGCTTCCCATAGTGAGAGGTCACAGCTGTGCCTTCAATGTCAGCCAGACCCTCTCTCCATGGCTTCTGCTTTTCAGGCACCCTTATAAGAAATAAAACTGTTTACCTGGAACTCCTGCTTCTCCTTTTGTTCCTTTCTGTCCTTGAAGCCCTAAGACCAGAATACAGAAAAAGGGGGAGAAGATAATAAAACTTAGATATTAGACACTTTTAATCTTAGACAACCTCTTCCTTTTGTCTGATTAATGCAGATGGAAAGATACATTGGTTCTCTTTGATCGTTTATAGCCTCTTTAGAGGACTGTAAAAGGAGACAGGCTGCAGATAAATGGGGACATGGGCATTAAGGCAAAAGAGAAATGCATTGGCAAAGATACCCCAATTAAGCAGACAGACCCCAACTCACTTCCTAGTCAAGAAACTGCCTCACAGTCTGAATCCAATCAATCCTTTTCTTACCTGTTGCATTTTACAAAAAAAATAATTGCATGCTTTCTTGAAAAGAATTCTTTATCTTTACAAAATATTGTGATGGAGCCTAAAAGGGGGGTTTACCAATTGTTTTGAGAATCATCACCTATAGTTGATATTTCATAAAATTTTTTGGTTTATTTCTTTGAGGGCCCATGTAGCTAAAGAGTTTTAGGTTGAGAAAATGAAAAAAAAAAACTCTGCAATTATGCAGACATAATTTCACTGACATGAAAGACTCCCCTTCCTTCCTCTCTCTCCCGTTCCTCTCTCTCTCCTCATTCCTTCCTTCAGCCATATTTCACCCTTTGGTTCACTGGCCTCCCTGAAACCCCTCTTGGTCCTGTGCTGCTGGTTCAAGGTTGTCACAATGGGCTGCTTTTTCTTCTAACGTTCTCACCACTTGAAGTGCGAATTCTGACTTATCCAAAGGAAGAAGAATCTCCCACAGTTACCTTGCTCTTGTTGGGAGACCCATTCTTTGCAAGACAGCAGCCTAAGACCTGGCCCCTGGATATTTGCCAGAGCTCCCTTCAATGCCAATTACCTAGGGGCAGATCCAACCTGAGGAACTTCTTCCTCAACATTCAGTCTCTGTCTTTCCTATCTATGAGCATCTACAGGGTGTGGGTGGTGGAGGACAGACTCAGGGCCTGGGTCTGTTTCAGGCCCTTCTTAGGATAATGAGTGAGGGAGGACTTGACTCAAGGTACCTTCCAAATGACAGGCCTGGGTGCTGCTCAGGGAGGTATGACAAGGGGCCTGAAAGCTGCTAAGGAGTCTTTGTCTGAGCTGCCACTAGCTAGCACAGCACCCCACTTTTGAATGGGGGTGGCGTTGAGGTGTAGAGAGATTCTCCCTAGCACTGAAGTTACTGTGAAGGTGAAACATGAGACAAGGCACAGACCCCATTTCACTGCTCTGTGTAGGCTTGACCCTTCCCCCTTTGGTTCCACAGAGAATGCAGATTGAGCCTGTAAAACTTCCCAAGGTGTCACTGACTGAGAATCTTGGCCCATGCATGAATCTTTGGTATCTAGTCAAACAGTCTGTCAATTAATTCCCTGTGACTCTGAGCAGGAACTACCCTCCTTCAGCCTCTTTCTTTCTCTGATTGTGGCTATCTTAGAAGACAGTAGTGAGACCAAAGTGATGTCATCTGGGTCAAGTATTGAGCCTGAGCCTGACAAGTTCTCAATATACAGTGTTACTGGCCTCCCAAGGACATGCGTATATGTGTCTGGATCTCCTGAGGGACAAGGGACTGTCTCCTCTGGGGCCCTGGGAGTGATGGCTATTTGCTGCAATGACTCAGCCCAAGGACAGTGATGTCCTCTTTGTATCCTTGTACCTAAATTACATGTATAAGAGATGAGAAGAGATGCCAAAAAACATGCCTCCAGCCATTATTAAATAGAATAGACCAGGGTCTGATCAGTAGTACAGAGGTTAAAACTTTTATCTTGCAGGCATCTGACACTGATTTTGATCCCTAGCAACACAAATGGTCACTTAAGCATCACCCCCAAAAGCAAATCAAACAGTACACTTTCCATCTATACTCTACTCTGGACTCTTCTGGTTTTTGGGCTCAAGGACATTCTTTTGTTTGTTTTGGGCCACAGTCCTAGCCCTCAGGAATTACTCCTGGGGTCACAGGGGACCATATGAGAAGTCAAAGATCAAAACTAGGCTGGGGTGCTTGCAAGACAAACATCCTTCCCATTGTATTATGGCTACAACCTCCAGGTTGTTCTAATGAGGAACTTTTATCCTTGTCCCCAGAAACAAGATCCAGAGATCTGTATCCCAAAATCTTCCCTAATTAACCCCCCTATCTCAAGGAGGTTCCCTTTTCCAATTATCTTCAGAGCCCTGAACAACAAACACCCTATAGAGACAAAAACCATCAGAAGCCCTTCTATTCACTCAGTCCATGGACCCCACCTCCTGAGGTCTCAGCATGTACTGCTGCCCAAACTGTGGCAGGGAGTTTATAGACTCTGTCTTATATCATCTCGCAGCAGTAACTCAGAGAGATGTTATATGTTTTATCCAGGGCTCCTTGAGTAGTGAAGTGGGGGGGGGTGCTACTTAGCTGTAATCTCTCACTGGAACCTATAGCCCTGTGCCTCCCTCCCCGCAACCATATGCCAACCTTTCTGGACTTATACTTGGGCTGTTTGCTTGCTTTCAAAACTTCTCCTAGCACACCATCCTCCATCCCATCCCTTCCTTTCCCTGAGTTGTCAGAATTAATTGAACGTGCACTGTGATGACTGCATAGGAATGGTTAGAAACCACTCTCTACATCCAGTGGATTTGAAATAGGTCTCTGAGGCTCTGCATCTCTAACAATGTCTCAGACAACACTGCTGCTATTAGTCTGTGAAATACATTTTAAGTAGCTCCATCCTGAACTCATCTCCTGCATTCTCCTGGAAGAGCTAGGAGTCCATCTTGCAGCTGTCTCTGTCTCAGACAAATTCCCAGGCCCTTCCACATCTAACACTGGTGTTCTCCCAGGACCTGAAAGACTTTACAAAGTGCCCTTTGATGTGTGTCACATGTGTGTATGCCCTTTGATAAAATTGCTATGGATAGTATCATTAAAATGGCCCTCTTTTGAGGGAGGAAATCAGAACTGAGTGTTGTAAGAGTTGTCTCCAAGCCACACTGGGGTCAAAGATGAAGCTCACTAGAGATGCTGTGGTCTGACCATTTGATAGAGAAACAAGTAATTACTTCTGCATAGATAAAGAATGCCTCCTCCATTAGATCAGGGGAAAGAAGGAATAGCTGAAGAGTAAATTCACAAATATATATTTGAAAACAACATGATAAGGTAAACTTGGTCTCCATAGATATTACTTAACCTGAGAGGACATGGAGTATTAATATACAAGGTGCTTAATCTGAGAAATAATCCTCTCTCAAGAAAGGAATTTAGCATTAATTCAAAAGGATATATGTACATATTTATTCATTGCAGCACTTAGCACAATAGCTAGATTATACAATCAACCTAGGTATCAAACAACAGAGGAGTGAAGTATGAAAATGTGGTGCACACAATGGAATAATATGCAACTGCAAGAAGAGATGAAATTATGCAATTTTCTGCAACTTGGATGGGACTGAAAGATATAATGCTAAGTGGAGCATTTCAGAAAAAGAAGGATACACACACGATCATCTCATTTATCTGTGGTATATAGTACAATAGGATGAGGGAATGCAAGGAATTGAAGTGGGTAATATGTAGAACACCCTTGACCAAGAAGGGCCAAGAATAATCAAGGTCTCCCTTGATTTATAAGTGAGAAGGATGGGAAATAATAGGAGCAGGGAGTCAGGGGCACATCAGTGGTGTAGAAATGTGGTATATGCATATATCTGATCACAGAGCCAACAGTACTGTAAACAGGAAACCCAAACTACAATAACCATACTTAAAAATACGCCTGTTGAGGAGGTAGTTTGGAGGTGGGAGGGAACCTGGAAACACTGGTGGAGGAAAGTTAACAATTCCACACTGGTGGGATTAGTGCTGGGACATTATATACCTGAAATTAACCAAAACAAGTTATGAAATTGCAGTGCCTTCATTTAAAAATATAAATAAAAACCAAGAAAGAAAGAAAAGAAAGGGGCTTTGGTAGAAAGCACAGGCTTTCCTCTTCTTTCATCTTTACCTGAATGCCAAGAGTATTCTTGCTCCCAGTAAAAAGCCTATTTAATTCATCTGTAAATTCGGAGGGTCCTGGACTTCCAGATTTCTAGTCTACAAAGGGAGAGACTGAGAGATTCAATGCCCCAGAATCTATTTTCTGTCAACTATTGAGAAAGAAGCAAAGCCAAGTTGAGGAGGACCCCTGACTCTGATTTAATACAGAAATTTTCATTCTTGAATTCCATCCTATTTTAAGACTAATTGTGTCCTAGAAAATTTAGTTTAATCATCACAGTTTAGGCAAGCTAAGCTGTGTGGCAAATTTGGGAAATCCAAAATTTGGGGTCTGAGTAAACTTCTAAGATAGCTATAAGAAGATTTTATCTTGGAGGAAAATGAGGAGACATTTTACAAGTAAAAATTTAGTAATATAATTTAGTAGATTTCAATAATTTATTGGGTTTGTCTCAGTACTCAAATACAGGAAATGGAATTAACTGAAAAATAACACTCACGTTTGAGGGCTCAATTTTTATAATGGATTATTTGTTGCTTATTTTTAAGTCAAACCTCTAACTACAGATGAGAAAATGGGCTTGAAGTTGCTTTTACTTTGGTCTTGCCTCAAAAGGAAAATAAAAGGACATAAAAAACTCAGAATCTTGTTGTATTTTTAGGCATGAATAATGTTGAGTGCAGAATTTCTTATCAGATTGGTTTTTTTAAGTTAAATTTGGGTTGCTTCTAAAATCATTTCAGGAGGTGGCAAAAAAGAAATGCCATGATTATAAGTTGATGCCAATCATCCTCAGTTCCAGACAAACTATTTTTCAAAATGACTAAGGAACTTAGAGTTAAAATAAACTGTTTTGTTGGAGAATTTTTACTTTTCAGGGGGTTTCTTATTTTGTAAATTTTTTTGCACAAGCAAATGATTTTATACTTATTTTAAAGATTAAAGGTTGGAAAATGGAAAATTTAGAGTTTGGCTATAATTCTGCTTTGCTATAGTGTAGGAAATTGTTAGAAAAATTTCTGCTGAGTGGTAATGACTGAGGGAACTGTTCAGTTTAACTTCCCTGCAAATGGAAGAGGTTTCTTTTTGCCATCTTTGATCCACTCTCTTGACAAGATGAAACATTTCTCTGGGATGGGTTGGAATCCAATTAGTGACCATCCCTGACCACAGGCACATTAGGCAAGTGAGCCAGGATTTACCTGCTTACTGTGGGGATGATGGTTGGATTGGGGTGAGGGCAATTCTATTTTGTCTTGCCAGATACTCTATGTTATACTACACAATGGTTTTTTAGAATCACAATAAATTCTCCAATTTAATGAATGGTAACTGGGAGGCTTGGAGGGACAGGTTTACCTTTTGCCTTCTTGGCTTGTAAGGTACAGATAATGATATTTATCTGTGTGTTAAGTAATTGGAATTTATGGGAGGAAAATCCCAAGCAGAGGACCTGGCAAAGAGGCATCATTAAAAAAACTCTTTCCTTGTTTTTACTGTTGCTATTGTGATTGCTGTTGGTTTGAAGCCACACATGGTCAGTGCTTGGGACCTATTCCTGACTCTGTGTTCAGGGATCTTCCCTGACATTACTTAGGGAGACTATGTGATGTGGTTATAATACATGAAGCCCAAAGAATCTCCTCCAGCCTCTTGATCCATCTCCCAGGCCTTTGACTTTACATAATTGATACAAAATAATAAAATCTAGTTTTCACCTAGGTCAAGCCAATGCATTGTAATTTTTTTTTGATCCAAAGTACTAGAGAACATCTCTTTCTTTTATTTTTCTTTTTCCCCCCACAACAAACAGTGTTCAGGGCTTATTGTTGACTTACAAATTATGCCTGGCAGTGCTCAGGGGACCATATGTGGTGCCAGAGATTGAACTTGAGCCAGCCACATACAAGGCATATGGTCCTATCCTCTCAACTATCTCTCTGACCCCAACTAAATGTTCTCTTGAGAGATTAATGATTTTATTTACAAAAATGAGAAAAGTAGAAATTTGATAAACTGACTTGATATAATCAAAATAGACCAATACCACAATTCTTCTAGTTTGGGGAATACCAACATCCTGACATTAACAACTATGAATTATCTTCTATGATGAAGGTTGGCTTCCACCTATCCTGATTCCTGTCACTTCAGAAGTCTTATCCATTCTGAAGTTCATTAACTTATGACTTCAGGATGATGCATAAACCCGATACTATTAGCTAGAATAGGATCCTTTGGGAATTCTCTTTGAGATGTCCCTGTTGACCACAAGCTACTTAATTGGAGCAAATATTTATATTTGTATGGAAAGTCTAAGCCATTTTATACCAGTTACAATGATCACAACATGCAGGACTGAGAATGTAATTTGGAACCTGGAGAAAAGCACAGTAGTGAAAAGCACCCACCTGGCAAACATGAGACTGTGATTTCTACCCGCAGAACCACCTGCATGTGGCATAAAAGTATGCTAATAACATATTATTATTATTCTGCAATAACAGGAATGTGTAAGCACAAGTGGAAAAGAAAGATCACCATGATCACAAATATTATGCCATTAGATGTATGGTAAGCACAGTGACCCCTTCTAAGCACCACAATCAAGTGGTCAGGCACCACAACAAAAAGTATGTGGAGCCCCCATCACTAAAACAACAATAATGAACAGAGGAAGAGGGTGAGAAAAATTGCAATTTACCTTATATTTCTGGGCATTTGGAATAAATGAATAAGCCTTAAAATTGGCCTGCTATGTATTTAACCACTTGGTCTGATAGACAGAGAGAGTCCATCATAATGTTGTTCAGCAAAGAGACAAAAACTCAAGAATGGACTGAGCATAGTGGCCACCTGCTCACAAATCCCAACCTTTAGGCAGATGGTCACTCTGCTAAACCAGGGATTGAATCTTAGATAAATAACAGCCACAATAGGGCGTGAGGCTTTACAGTTCCAAGAATAATAGAATCTTCTGGGGTCTGCTTCTCAGATTCTTCTAGGACTGGAAGGTAAAGAGAAAGTTTTGTACACACTAAAAACTGAGGTTTAGATGAATAATGTGGCTCTTTCAGGGAGCCCTAAGAGCAAGACCCCGTGACAGAATAATGGTTAAGATTCTAAACTTCAGGGCCCGGAGAGATAGCACAGAGGCGTTTGCCTTGCAAGCAGCCGATCCAGGACCAAAGGTGGTTGGTTCAAATCCCAGTGTCCCATATGGTCCCCCGTGCCTGCTAGGAGCTATTTCTGAGCCGACAGCCTGGAATAACCCCTGAGCACCACCGGGTGTGGCCCAAAAACCAAAAACCGAAAAGAAAAAAAAAAAAGATTCTAATCTTCAGGTTAGCCAACTTTGGAAGTATCATTTTTTGGTTGCCTGACTTTGGTTGAATGATTGTTAAGTAGCACTAAGAAGAGTAATTTTAAATTATAGAACCAAGTCAGTAGTTGTCAGAAGCAAAAGAAAAATGGGTGTGGAAATATTAAAAAAAAAAACAAAAACAAAAACAGGAAAGATAAGGTGGGATTAATAGTGGCAAATGTATGGTGGTTCAGAAAGACCCTGATGCCAGAGGCACACTAAAACTAGCATGTTATAATGCAACACAACTACAATGTAATTTATTTATTTGTGTGTGTTTAACTTTGAGGATACACACAAGGCAGTATTCAGGCTTATTCCTGGCTCTGTGATCTGGAGCCACTTCTGGGTCTCAGGGGACCAAAGGTGGCACCAGGGATCAAACTAGAGGTCACGAACATGTAAGGCAAGCTCTTAATTCTCTATATTTCCAGATTTATAGCTTTTTCTTTCTGTTCCTTTGAACATATTTTTTTCATAGAGGTCAAACCCAGTGGTGCTGGGGTAGGAATGTTGCTGAACACAGTGTCAGGGATCAAACTCAGGGCCATGCTAGCATTTCTTCTACTCACTGGGACCATTTCACCCTCAGCAAAAGAGTGTGTGTGTGTGTGTGTGTGTGTGTGTGTGTGTGTGTGTGTGTGTGTATTTAAGAGATCTTCTATCAGGTTCGTGGTTTTCAGAAGCTGCTCTGGTGCAAAAGAGGAAGCAGAGCACGAAGCAAAATTCTCCTCCTTAACTGGGAGACTTAGGGACAGGCTAGTAAACTGAGAAGTGAGCACAACACACTCTGTGGTTAGACATACTTGGCCCCCACTCCTTTTTAGGGGCAATTGCCTCCCAATTAGTTTTTAGGAAGCCTAAGGTTCCCACCAGTGATTCTCAGTATGTGACATCTGGCAACACACAATAGAGTTGTGTGTTTAATGTAAAGTCCCAGGGACCAGAGCAATAGTGTTCCCCTATCCCCCATTCTTCCTGTGTAACCTTACCTGCTAGTAAGATCTGCCCATTTCTGGGAGGGGTCTTTGGTAAGTAACAAAAGGTTTGCAAACAAAAGGCAGAAGAGGGTTTTGGGGGATGGATTGAGGGAGACTCAGCAAGAGGGATGGAAGAAGAAGCAGCAGGAGGAGAGATGGCTGAAAGAGGTTGATTGCAGGGCTGATTATGAATCCAGCATTATGATAGTAGCCACACCTGTTGGCCAGGGCCCTGAATAAAGTTGATGTCTCCTAAAACCTGACTGCCTATGAATTTTCTCCCTGCAGCTATCCTGAACCTGCAGACCCACCAGCTGAAGGGGGTTGCAGACCTGTGGTCCGAGCTGGAGGAGAAAGGCCCCTCCATACATCCCATCACCATCCAGCCCAATGCAGGGCTGTGTTAGTCAACACAATAACATAGTGGTAGGATGTTTGTCTTACATGTGGTTGACCCAGGTTCAATCCCCAGGCATTTCATATGGTCCCCCAAGCCTACCAGGAGTGATATCTGAATGCAGAGTCAGGAGTAACCCCTGATCCCTGCTGAGTGTGGCCGCAAAATAAAACAAACAAAAAAGACCCAGTCATGCTGTGTCCTGCCTGGGCCAGGCATAATCTAGGCATTCTGAAGGTTCTGGTGGTCTCCAGGGTTATATCTGGCAATGCTCAGGGACCCTGTTGTACTGTAAATTGAACCCGAGTTGGGTGCAGACTAAACATGCCCTAACCAATGAACTATCTTTCACAATCTCCAATCTTCTTGTTTATTCAAGAACCCTTAGTCAGGCAATAGGTGACCTGTGAGTGTACTGGTAAGACTATCTTTATATACGAAAGGGAAGAAAGTCCTCATTTTCTTGAAGTCAAGCACTGAACTCAGGAATAGAAGAGACTCGTCTCCTAACATAAGGCACCCCAATATCCAGAACAAGGCAGAAGGAAGTGAGAAAATAGCTAATCAATGAGATATATGACAACCATACCCAGATGGAGCACGCCAGTCAGCAAGTGGTCTATAGAAATGTCCATAAGCACCAGGTGTAATATCCTTCCCCTCCCCTTACACTTGCCACAAGCCCATGATAAAAAGAAACCAGCTCCCATGTTACACAAGCAAGCAACAAGAATGAGCGCTGCCTGGATCGCAGGTGATCACAGGTCTCACAACCTGCATGAAATACCCCAAAAGCAAAGACCAAGAGTCATGTGGCAGCCCCAGTCCCCTGGCCAGAACACTTGAACATTCACAGATACCAGTTTCTTACATCCCTCACTCCTCCATGCTCTAGACATGCCCACCTTTCTGAAGTGATCAACCACCATCCTTCCAGCCTCAGTGCAATATCATACAACCTCTAACACTTATCTGACCCCTGCACCTCTTTACACTGGTACCACCAGTATTCTGAAGTATTAACAGTTACATTTATAGAAAGTAAATGAAAATTCCATTTATAGAAAGAAGTTGACCACATACTCAGTAAAAATTGACAGGAATGGGTAGTGGTATAGTAGAGTGTGGTCATGAGAGTCAAGAACTCAGGTGATCTACACCAATAAGTTCTTCAGCCTTTTTATACCTGCAGGCTTGATCACAAACTCATTATAACCAAAGTGGCAGATCATTGGTGTTTACCTTTACACATGGAAGAATGGGAGCCAGTCCATAGCCCCGCAGTTGAAGACTACTGGTCTTCACCCACTGGTAGACCACAGGTCTACAACAACTGTTCCCTGGTAGAGATGGGAACTATGGTATACTGCAATAATCACTCTCATACTGTACCACTATTCTGGTCTGTACCAATCTCCCCAATGGCTAGGTGGTCAATTTCTGTGGCCAAACCCATATCAGAGTATACTTGACCAGGCCTGGCAACATTTGATCTGTCTGTCTGTCTGTCTCCTGCACTAACGTGATGGCCTATGCAGGCATGATCCATTATGGAGACCCAGAACTCCACACAGTGGTGCAGACTTTCCCTGTCCTGCTCCATGTCTGTTCTAGCCTAGTGACCCCCATAAATTATCCTAATAGTGCACAGTGTCCACTAGACTTGTCTAAAGCTGGTGACCTGCACTACATCAGCACATCGGCTTCTTGAACACCATCTGCCTGACTGTTGATAATTGAACTAAACTGACATAATGTTATAAACTTATTTTCTGTAAGGTCCATTACTGTGAGCCACCTCTCAATTCTGAACTCCCTGGGCAAATATGCAAGAAAAAGTTTCTTTTGTTTTGTTTGTTTGTTTTAGGGTTTCATCCAACAATACTCAGAGCTTACTTCTGCTGAGGCTTGGAGGATAGGTCCCTGCTCCTCTTTCATAATAGAGATTTAGTAAGAGTTCTTTTAAGAACAAAAGTCTGAAGACTCCAGGGCTTGGGAGTGGACTTCACTTCTCTCATTGGGGAGCCTTAAAGCAAGAACCAGGAGATGTGACCTTTTCCCATGGTTTCCTAATTTTCAGTCATCCTGCCACCCTCCAAACCCCCATTACCTGGGTCTCCCTTGCTTCCTTTCAATCCTATTACTCCTGGTAGCCCGGGAGTCCCTTGAGGTCCTGGAAAAGAGATTTAATAGAGGCATGAGGAAAGGGCCAGGCAACCCTTCAAACATCAGTCCCCACCCTCATAGGATGGAGGAGTCTGCTCACCTCTTTGTCCCGTAAGGCCAATGCGGCCAGTCTCTCCCTTGGCACCCTGGGGTCCCATTGCTCCTGGAGGACCTGGAAGACCTCTGGGTCCAGGTTCCCCTAAAAATTTAATCATAATGACAAAGATGAAGTGGTAGGCAGGAAAGATGTGCCTCTCCCCTACACCCCACATTCACACATTGGGCACTAGCCTTCTAGCACCTTATTCCTGAGAGGTTTAACTTTCTCTCTCTCTCTCTCTCTCTCTCTCTCTCTCTCTCTCTCTCTCTCTCTCTGTTTCTGCCTGTCTGTTTATTTATCTCTCTTCTACAAACACATACACACATGCACACACACGCACTAACCCAAACTCAGCAGTGAATCAATTTGTTTCATTCACTGTTGAAGCTTGGGAATAGTGGATAGTCTTAGTGTATAATAGTCCTCATTGCAGGTTGGAATAACACCTTCAAGAGTAATCTCAATAAATCAGACTTTCTGTTGCACTCAGAAGGGGCCAGGCAGTAAGAAATCCAGATGCCCTGATCTCCTTTTCTTCCTCCTCCTCCACCTCTTCTTCCTCCTCCTCATTCTCTTCCTTCTTCTCCTCTTCTTCTTCTTCCTCTTCTTTAACCTTCTCCTCCTCTTCTTCCTCTTCCTACTACAACTACTACAACTACTACTACTTCTACTACTACTACTACTACTACTACTACTACTACTACTACTACTACTACTGTAAAATAAAGATAGTGGACACAGTGCTAGCCTTGAACTTGCCCAGGGACAGTTGGGTTGAAATCATGCCCAGATTCCCACAGTTGCTACCTTGATCTCCTTTGATTCCTTGAATTCCAGGAATACCTAAAATGAAGAAGCATTTTTGTAGTGGTTATTTTACCCTTAGCTTAGCTTTCCAGAAATAAGATATCAACAAATAAGCTACTAAACTTAACCTCTTACCTGGAACACCTGGCTTTCCTAAGTCACCTTTACTCCCCTGGATTCCAGTTTGTCCCATGTCTCCTTTCTGGCCCATGCTCCCCTTGTTTCCTGTGAAAATAAGTAGCCAAGGTCAAGCACAAATTCCTGTTCCACTTAGATTTCAAACTCAAACTTTTAGTGTTTCTGCATAGTGTCCAGAAGTGCAAGACACCATTGCTGAGATGTGATAATAACTCAGGAGAAATAGGTGACCCAGCCAGACTCATGGGCAGCAGAAGATATAGAGCTCATCTTTTAGGACCTGGTCCCCTAAGGAGGCACCACAATTGAGATGGGATGGTTTTAGACTCTGCCCCTGAGGAGGTAGCTTGATTGTGTGTGATTTTTTTTTTTTACTTACTCCTGAATCTTTGCTCAGGGATCACTCCTAGTAAGGCTCAGGAGATTAGATGGGTTATTGGGGACTTATAGCACCTTATCGGCTATGGTCCATCTTCCTCTTTGGAATGAGTATTTTTTTAATTTTTAAAATTTATTTAAAGAACTATAATTTACAAATTTACAATTTACAAAGTTGCTGGTAGCTGCATTTTAGGAATATAATATGTTAACACTAATCCCACTACCAGTATTATCACCATTACCAGTGTTCCTATACTCCATGGTGTCTCCATCCTGCCTGCTACCTTGACAGGAATAATACAAAGTTGGTGAATGCAGCTTAGCACTCAATTTTCATGAGTCTTTGGGCTCATATCTATAACACTCTTCTACATCATCCATATAATGAAAGCTCAACCCAATCTCTGCTCCCCCATTACTTCCCTTTTTCATCTTCCTTTCTTCCTTGATTTCTTTCATTATATGTCCTTCTCCTTAGCTCTTGGCTCAAGGGTGATGATCTAGGCATCCCCCGTTTACTACAATGCATTTTTTCATCTAGTTATTCTATAATTCACAGATAAGTGAGATCTTCCTGTGTTTGCTTTTCTTTTTCTGGCTTACTCCACTCAACATGATCTCTTAAAGTTGTGACTAAGTTGCAGCAAATTTCATCTTTTCTAAGGTTTTTCAATCCTCCCAAAGTAAAATCCAGATACTGTAAAAAGCAGATCTTGAACACTGAGAGCAGAGAGAAAACCATAGCATCTGGTTCCTGCTAGTTTTCAACCACTGGTTTTCTGGCACGAAGGGTTTTAAATTTTGCACTTGTCATCAGTTGTGAAGGCTTGCTTCTGTCTTGTCCTCTCCCCAGTCCTTTGCTCCTCACTTATTCTTTCCTGACACTTCTTGGTGCATAGCAATTGAGGGAGGCTTCTCTAGGAGCAGGTCGGGGACCCCGTTTCCCAAAGGTGAATTTGTTATAGGCTGGGCCCTGCCATTGCTTTGCTCATGTCTCCTCAATAGAAAATAGGGGTTCAGTGATAGTTAGTAAGCTTCCAGGTATCCTTTTCAGTGAGATGCTCCCCATCTTTTAACAAACAGGTCCAGAATATTTGGGATGAAATTTGGCTAAAAGATTTCTTTTAGGGCTAGAGTAAATGCTTGGCAGATGAAAGGCCTGATTTTAATCCCTGGCAATGTGTGATCTCCCAAGCATCATTGAGAGATACTCCCTGAAAAGTAAGCAAGGAGTAATCCCAAACACTGGTTGTGTGGGCCCAAACAAAACAGCAAAAGGCGTCCTGTCATCATTTTCAGTATGTCAGACATGAATAGGCTCCAGAAGATATTGAAGTAGGAAACAGAGTGAACTAGGAAATTGATGAGGAGCAGAGGCAAAGTCGCTTGTGGTACAAGTCTTCCTGGATCTAAGTTTTAAAAGACTTTAGGCTCCAGGTAAGTGATCAATGTTTCTGATATCAATTTATTTAGAAATTAGTTTTGTTTCTGTTTGGTTTTGGTGTTAGATATCAGATATTAGATATTAGATATCAGATATTAGATATCAGATAGTGCTTATAGGACTTTGATTCCATGAATTCAGGGCTGGAGTGAGGCAGCCGATCTGTTACTCAGATCCTGAGTTCCCCTCTCACAAAGAGAACTATGAACTTCTGCCTTTGGAAGTCACATTCTAAGATCACACACATCCACCTCCTAGCTGCATGAATTCCCTTTTGGTCCCATCCAGGAGAATTCTGGGCCCCTTGTGCTTTTGTGCTAACAGTAGTGGGCTGAACCTCATCCACCTCCTAGCTGCATGAATTCCCTTTTGGTCCCACCCAGGAGAATTCTGGGCCCCTTGTGCTTTTGTGCTAGTAGTAGTGGGCTGAACCTTAACTCCACCCCAAGTTTGCCATTTCATTTTGGATCAGTCCAATTCCTACCTAATCTTTCTTCCATTCCCTCAGCACAATTTGCTCTCCCAAAAACTTTCGCTTTCTGTTGTTGAACAAACCAGTCAAACAAGTCTACTGTTTAACTCCAACTATTGAGTATTTGAGGGTTGATTTGTCCATGCTAAGGGCTTTCTGCCTGAAGGCAACCACCACCCCTATTTCTTAGAAAGTAAACAATTATTTGCCAGACACTGTATTATATATATTATATATCCCATATACCGGTTGTAATTAATTCTCATTAACCGTTACTATATTTATTTTTAAGGTGAATAAATTGAAGTTAATTCACTTAATTCTCTGAAAGGGTAAGTGGTTTTTCCTATGTCACATAACAAATGAGTATAATTTATAGCTGCCTAATCTTGGAACTAAAATCTTTTCCTTTCTACCTTTTAATCCTAAAATGACTACTACTAATATCTGCCATTTATTTAGTGTCTGTCATGTGGTGAACTGTCTATCTAATCTTGGGTGGCTTTGGAGGGACAGAGGGGAATACATTTGGATCATACCCTATGGAGCTCAGGGGTTACTTCTAGCAGAGCTTGAAAGACCATATGAGGTACAAGAGAGTGAACTAGGATAGCTGTGTTTAAGGCAAGCACATTTCCTACTGCTTTATCTCTCTGACCCTCACTTCTAATATTTGTAACCCGTATAGCTGGTATGCATCATTGCTTTACTCCAATTTCTGTTGAATTGCCACTCTTTTCTGAAATAAAAACATTAAATCTTGGTAGATTTAGTATTCTCACACAAGGGAAGTGAAGGCTTATCAACCAAGCTTCCAGCCCTTCTCTCACTAGAGTCATTAGAAACCAAGAGCCAAAAAGAGGAAGATTCTCATAGAATGTGAGGAAAGCAAAATCTCAAAATCATCCAACTTTCAAAGACATACAGGCCTAGGGACTAGAGACAGTACTGGAGGTAAGATGCTTGCATTGCACATAGCTGACGAAGGTTTGATATTCTACTCCATAGGGTTCCCAAAACCTTGCCAGGAGTGATCCCTGAGCACAGAGCCCGATGTAAGTCCTGAACACTAAAGGGTGCTCTTCCCCAAAATTAACAAATGAAAAAACACGAAGACATGTTCAGAGTTTTGAACAAGTACCCATAGCCCCAACTTGAGAAAGCTGCTCTAGAGATAAATGCCTGTCATCAAGGTGGATTCTGGATGTGACATTTACTCCTTCTGGTTTTTAGTCTTTCTTCTCTGTCCTTGCCTTTTGTCTTTGCTAATCATTTTCTTCCCACTGCACTGGAAGTACCATCCTGGTCCTCACCAAGGATCCAACCTAGGATAACTGCGTGCATGGCAAGCACCTTCCCTGCTGTATGCTGCCAGGGATCTCAGGCTAGGGAATGAGTGTAGATTGGAGGTGCCTGTAGTCCCCAGGTCCTTAGAAGGCAGTTGAGAAAAAGGGACAGAGCAAGACAGACCATGTGTTCAAGGCAGTTAAAAATGGGGGGGGGGGCTCAAGAGAGAGAATTAGAGAGAATGCATGTATGTGTGTAAAGTTGCATGAGCATGCAAAATACGAGTGCATGTACCAGAGCCTGCATACTTATGTCCTTCGTGCACCTTAAACCCGCTTCAAACTGTCCACACTCCCCTTCTCAGAAAGTCCCCTCTGGAGACAGAATGAGTTTCTTTGGGTGCTCTTTTATTCAATGCCTTCCTCAAGTTAGTTCCTTAAAAGTGATTTTTTTCTTCCAAATGAGTTTCCCTTTGCAGTGGATGAGGTTTTCTTACACCACAGAGATGCAGCTGGGCCTAGTCTGTGTCTTGTGCCCTCAGTTTTTTTCACCATATAAGTTCTCTCTGCATACAGCATTTAAGTTTAGCATGACTCACCAGTTGCTCCTTTGAGTCCTGGTGGGCCTTGAGGTCCTGGGGGCCCTGGAAAGGGAAGAAAACTAGTATGTAGGCCAGTCATGGAGAGAGAGAGAGAGAGAGAGAGAGAGAGAGAGAGAGAGAGAGAGAGAGAGAGAGAGAGAGAGAGAGAGAGAGAGAGAGAGAGAGAGAGAGAATGAATTAGGGGGCCAAGAAACAAGAGTCTGGTATCTAGGGCTCCACTGTGATCTGGTGACTTTGAATTCTCTTCTCAGATAGCAACTGCGATGCTGCCAGAAGGCAGGAGCCCTCTGGTATAGGGAGATGTGTGGGAGGGGAGCACAGAAATTACAAACTCATCTACAAGTTTGGTCTGCAGAAGCTCAGCCAAATTTTGTGCAGAGGTAAAGCAAAACTGTAAAATTTTCACGGGAAAGAGAAGAAAGCTGTGTAGAGGAAAGAAAAGAACACACCAGGCTGGAGAAATTGTATGGCAGGTGAGGCAGGCAGCAGATGCCAGGTAGAGTCTCAGCACCACATATGGTTCCTGAGCACCATCAGGAATGAGAATCTGAGAATCTGAGTTCTCCTAGGTGCCTCAAAAAAAGAAGAAAGGTATAGAAAGAAAGAAAGAAAGAAAGAAAGAAAGAAAGAAAGAAAGAAAGAAAGAAAGAAAGAAAGAAAGAAAGAAAGAAAGAAAGAAAGAAAGGAAGGAAGGAAGGAAGGAAGGAAGGAAGGAAGGAAGGAAGGAAGGAAGGAAGGAAGGAAGAAGAAAGAAAGAAAGAAAGAAAGAAAGAAAGAAAGAAAGAAAGGAAGGAAGGAAAGGAAGGAAGGAAGGAGGGAAGGAAGGAAGGAAGGAAGGAAGGAAGGAAGGAAGGAAGGAAGAAAGAAAGGAAGGAAGGAAGGAAGGAAGGAGGAAGGAAGGAAGGAAGAAAGAAAGAAAGGGAAAGGAAGGAAGGGAAAGGAAGGGAGGGAGGAAGGAAGGAAGGAAGAAAAGAAGGAAGGAAAGGAAGGAAGGGAAAGGGAGGGAGGAGAAGGATAAAAGGAAGGAAGGAAGGGAGGAAGGGAAGGAGGGAGGGAGGAACAAAAGAAGAAAGAAGAACAAAAGAAAAACAGGCTGGAGCAATAGCACAGTGGCAAGGCATTGGCCTTGCATGCAACCAACACAGGGCAGACCCTGGTTCAAATCTGAGCATTTCATATGGTCCCTCAAGCCTGCCAGGAGCAACTTCTGAGTGCAGAGCCAGGAGTAACACCTGAGCGCTGCTGGGTGTGACCCCCCCAATAACAAAACAATGAAAAAAGAAAAGAAATAAGAAACACAGAAAGAAAAGAAAAATGAATAAACGAAAGAAAAAAGAAGGAAAGATGGAAAGAAAAAAGAAAGATAAAAGAAAAGAAAGAGAAAGAAGGAAAGAAAGAATGAAAGAAGAAAAGATGGAAGGAAGCAAAGAAGGGAGGGAGGGAGGGAAGGAGGGAGGAAGGGAGGAAGGAAAGATTGGTTGGGAACACAAAACTATGACAAATAGATTGAGAAGAAAGGCAGACTAGGCAGAAAACAGAACCCTGATGCTTAAAATCCAGGGCCTAAGTGAAAAGCCACTTAGGTAGGGTTCTTGTGATTGTTTTGTGTCTGCTATTTCTCTCAAAGAAATGCAGCTTCTTGAATGTGTCAAAAGGTTGAACCCAGTTAGAACAGCATAAATTTGGTGTGTGTGTGTGTGTGTGTGTGTGTGTGTGAGAGAGAGAGAGAGAGAGAGAGAGAGAGAGACAGAGAGAGACAGAGAGAGACAGAGACAGAGACAGAGACAGACAGAGAGAGAGACAGAGACAGACAGACAGACAGACAGAGAGAGAGAGAGAGAGAGAGAGAGAGAGAGAGAGAGAGAGAGAGAGACCCTGTGCAAGTCTCATCATGGCTTTGAGCTCCAGTTTCCTTTCCCAAAATGGGTTCCTATATCAATTATGCAGGCTACCTTGGGGTCCACACCTGAAACCTTAGGGAAGACTTGACAAGTTCTGGATGAACAATACCTGTGTTTGTTTTCACTAAGGCAGTTTTCTGTCTTCATGGGGTCTCACAAGGTTAAGATATGTAGGGATTTCTGGTGCCCTCTCAGTCTGCTGGGCCCACTCTACCCAAACCCCACAGCAGAAACAATGGGAAATATATTTCTCACAGCTCTGGGGACTGGGCATCAACATCAGGTCATCAGTGTGACGAGTGTCCTCCCTCAAAGCCAGATAGGGTGCTCAGGGGATATATCTGGTAACAGGCCTTTTGAAAAAACTTACAGGAGACAAAGGAGGGCACCTGAGCTTGTGGCTGGGAAGCTTAGGGACAGCTAAACATTAGGTGGGGCTGTCCCAGGAAAACTTGGTGGGAGGAGTAGGGAGACAGTTTCCCAGTTTTAGGCTCCAGCAAGTTGCAAATACTGGAAGATGAAGCATGGTTGGGGTCAAAGGGGCACTCACAGATTATGGGATAACTATGGAAACCAATAAGACAAAATTAGGTCAGGTGCCAAGATCCAAAAAGGAATAGGCAGGGAGGGGTTTGGCGGCATCTCTAGAGGAAAGGGCAGGATTGGCCATAGTTTACATAAGCCTACCTGGTGCGCCTCGTTCACCTTTGACCCGGAACAACTCTGCAAAGAAAGGAGGACAGGTTGCAGGCAGGAAGATATACATAGACTTACCAGCATGCAGTAGGAATTCTGAAAAATTTCCAGTAGAAGAGGTGGGGAGGAAGATGGCAAGGACAATAAGGCCTAAACACTTGGTTGTTTTTCAGGAATGAGTCCTTGGAAAGTGTCTGCGTTTATTTAGTTGTATCTCATGGTCTACACTTGAAAGTTATAGCTCCCAAGGGGCACTGTGGAGTCCATGTTTCCACCTCAACCGATGGTTCAAACTCACATGATTCCCTAGTGGTCCCACTATCCTTGGCTTTTCAATGTACTGCCTTGGCACTCACAATTGTTTCCACTGGCAAATACTATATGGCAACTGACAGTGACCCTGGGCATTGTCCCCATCTTTCCTCCATTTCCTACAGAATGCTTAGAAACATTCTGTATTTGTCTAAAAGTTGTGTAACTCAAACTTAGGTGCTCCTATCCATACCTCTTGGAGATCTTGGGCAGGGTCTTTGGTTTCAAGAGGTCTTACCGCATTGCTTCCGAGAGCTCTGTCTGTAGTGACCCCTGGAAACTAATCTCATATCTAGCCATAGGACACTCAATTCCATGTTTTGACCTCCAGACCCCTAAACCAGGCCAGGGAAGGGATTCAGATCCACAGGACCACTTTGGTTCTAATCAACTAGCTCCCTTTCCAGTCCCATCCTTTCACTGGGAATTCCAAACCTGAGTTCTGTGTGAAGTTGTCCACCTGCTGCGACAGCAGATCCTGGTCTCTGCGCACCTGGTGTAACTGGAACTGCAAGACACGCAACCCAGAGGCTCGACGTGTCAGGCTGGGGAGGTGAGTTGTCCACTGGAAGAACTTGTGCTGGCTGTCTTTAGCCAAGACGATCTCAGAGTCCAGCGTTTCATTGGTAAAGTCAATCTCAAGATCAGAGATCCGTTCCTGCAGATTTAAAACTAGATCCCCGCCCCCCAGCATTCTTTTAGGAACTTTGTTAAAACACAAGGGGTTGTAATTCTTAAGTCGTTTGTGTGTGTGTGTGTGTGTGTGTGTGTGTGTGTGTGTGTCCTAAACATGTGAGCTTAGTTTTCCTTTTTCCTGAACTGGTAGGGCCAACCATGAGAACAGAACCTTTCCCTTCTGCTGCACATGAATGTTCACTCACCAACCATGATGTAGCACATTCATGGAACATTCTTGCTTGTCTCAAACATGCACCTCAGCACCCACAATCAACTTTCATTAACTGTTCAGAAGCTTCATGCACAGTCTGGGCTGGACCATCTGACTCTGAATAAGTGGGCCTGAACTCATGAGTTGTCACCATCATATGTGCATAATTTTTGTTTATGACAACTAAGTATGCAACAGGGATTTCTAAATTACTTTAGTGTCTACTGATGGAATGTTTTGTGATGTTCAGTTCTCACTGGATGTACTTGGGAGGTAAAATAATGTTAATCAGAGCATTCTAATCAAAAAGCCCCACTTCCTGTTTAGAGGACGTGAATCTGTGATTTAATATCTTTACATGTGCTTTGGACACACTTCAGGTACATTGATGAATGTGCATGCTCTTTCACGCTCTCTTCTGTTTCCCCACATTTTTTAATTGCTGTTTTATTTTTTTAAGCAACACTCAGCTGTTCTCAGGATTTCTCCTGGTTCTGTGCTCAGGGATCACTCCTGGCAGAGTAAGGGGACCATATGGTGTTCTGAAGATCAAACCCAGGTCAGCTGCATGAAAAGCAACTGCCCCACCTATTATATTATCACTCCAGTCCTGTTTCCCCACTCTAATTCCAATACAGGGACTGATGATCCCAGGATCTTCCATGAGTCCTGTGTCACATGTGAGCCCTGTGCTCATATACTTACTCATCCCAAGAGAGAGCAGACAGATAAATATGGACTTACCTTTTACCACCAGCAATCCAGCACACACAGTGAGCAGAATCAAGTAGGCAATGACAAGGGTCATGAAGCAGTTCATTCCATTTCTCTTCTTGGGCTTTGGATCTGAAATACAATCTTGATCAAAGAAATTTCTGCTTTGGGTCCTAATCTGTGCCCCTGGCTCCTCTTTGTCAGCTACTTCAGGAAAGATACCAAAAACAAGAGCTTATTGCTCCCAAATCTTGTCCCTGATCCTCCAATTTGTCACAAGACTAGAAGTCACCTATTTATGTTTCTAGATGAACCAATCTCTGTCTATATGCTCTGAGTTGGGAGAGCAGATTCCTAAAACCAGATGCAATTACAACCCAATTCACAGTCCATGACACTCCCCAGTCTCTGGTCTATGGGATCTTAGAAGATGTTTTTTGAATCAATGAATTAAAAAATTTAAATATATTAATAAGAGTAAAAACACTAGATATCAAATTATGAGATATCCAGTCAGAACTGGGAAGGAAAGTTATATAGCACAGAATTCTTAAAGTGCAAGAGAGAAAAGATTTCAATAAACTGGGCTTCCTCCCACCTGAAAGAGAAGCCAAAATCACTAAGAAAGCACATAAAGGAAATTATAAAGATAAAATCAGAAGTCACTGAGATTTAAAATGAGAATACAAAAGAAAAAAATTAATTTTAAAATGTCTCTGAGTAAAATAAACATATTATAAGACTACACAGACAAAAAGAAACAATAAAACGTCAGAAATAAGTCAAGATTAACAAAACAGATATATAGCCATTAAAAACCGTACCAGGAAGAGCTTGAGAGATAGTACAGGGATTAGGCTACTTGTCTTCCATCCCATTGTCCCCCATTTAACCCTTAGTGGCACATATTATCCCCAGAACACCCCCCTCCAGGGATCACTTCTGAGCACAGATCCAGGCAGTCCCTGAGAACCACCAATAAACTGCATAAAAATACTTTTACTAACTTTATTAAGGAAAATAATTGCAAATTAGAAAAAAAAGCTGCTTCTAAAAAATCTACAAACTACCCAAACTCAAACTATATTAAATAATTTGAATATTTATAACAATAATTAACATTAATTTGCTATTTTAAAGCTCTTGTTAAAAATGCAGATTCAGTTACTGATAGTACAGAGGTTAAGGCACATGCTTTGCATTCAACTGATCCAATTCCACCCCAGCACTGCTAGACAGATGAGAACAGAGCCAAGAGTAATCTCTGAGCATTATCAGGTATAGCCAAAGGCAGGGAATCCAGGTTCAGTCTTATTTAAGTATTCTAAAAGCCACATTTTTGATGTTCAATAAATATCTGTTGAATTCAACGGAATTATATTAGAATTCTTTCATAAACTTAAAATTTAAGCATAGTTAGATTTTTCCCAGAATGAGAATCTAACAATAAGATCTAATGGCTCAATGAGAATGTCATATACATCATGACCAATTAGGATTCATTTCAGAGATACAAGGATGGTTTATCCTATGCAAGTCAATTAATGTAATACACCATATCAACAAAAGAAAACATAAAAATCATATGATCATAGCAATAGATGCAGAAAAAGTATTTGACAAGGTCCAACACCCATTCATAAAAAATTCTCTCAGAAAGTTGGGAATGGAAGGAATTATTCTCAATATAGTCAAGACCATTTCCCACAATCCCATGGCACATATTATACTCAATGGGGAAAATTAAACTAAAGCTTTTTCTTTAAGATCTGGCACAAGACAAGGTTGCCTCAGTCCACCCTGCGGGCAGGGTCCTAGGGGGTCGCAATTTCTCTGCTTCTATTTAACATACTACTGGAAATACTTGCCATAGCAATCAGGCAAGAAAAAGATATTAAGGGCATCCATATAGGAAAATAAGTTAGTCTCTCACTGTTTGCAGATGACATGATACTATATTTAGAAAATCCCAAAGACTCTACCAAAAAGCTTCTAGAAACAATAGATTTATATGGTAAAGTGGCAGGCTACAAAATTAACAAGCAAAAATCCATAGCTTTTTGATACACAAATAATGAGAAAGAAGAAAGAGAATGTAAAAAACAATCCCATTCACAATGTGTTGCAGAAAATCAAGTACCTTAGAGTCAACTTAACTAAAGAGGTGAAAGACATATATAAATAAAAGTAAAAATCACTGCTTCAAGAAACACTGCTTCGGGGTCAGAGAGATATCATGGAGGTAGGGCATTTGCCTTGCATGCAGAATGATGGTGGTTCGAATCCCAGCATCCCCTATGGTCTCCCGAGCCTGCCAGGAGTGATTTCTGAGTGTAGAGTAAGGAGTAACCCTGAGCACTGCTGGGTGTGACTCAAAAAAAAAAGAAACACTGCTTCATAATATATATGTCCTGGGTGACATATATGATCTCAAACAAAGTGTAGTGTACCTATCTGAGACCCTGGATCTAGGTGTAGCTACCTAAGACCCACCCATTTCTGGGAGGGGTCTTGGGAACCAGATATTAGGTGTAACCTTACCTGCAAAACCCCGCCCATTCCTGGGAGGGGTCTTGGAATAGGTAGATAAACCCTGGAGCCAGGGGATTAGAGGTCTCTGCCCTGCTGCGCTCCCGGGCTTTAGGTTCTTTGCCTCTTTTGGTCTTTGACCAGGATGGAGGCCAAAGGAAGATGGCTGAATTATATGATGCAGGGCTAAAAATGGCCGAATGCTTGAAAGGTTATGAGATAGGCCACACACCTGTGGTGGTTAGGGCATGAATAAAGATGATGCTTCCTAATGCCTGCCTGTGAGTGATTTCGCCTTTCACCTGGGCCTGGGACCCTCCTGCTGGATGGGGTTGCGAAGCCACGTGGCCTGGGATGGCGGAGAGAAATCCATCGCCATCCACCTCCATCCAGCACCATCGTTATTTATTTAATGCTACAGAAAGGAAGACATATATCCTGCTCATGGATTTGGAAGATTAACATCATTAAGATGGAAATACAATGGGGAATAACAGTGGTGGGAAAGTTGCAGTGGTGAAGGGCAGTGTGCATTTTATGGTTGAAACCCAATTACTAATATGTTTGTAATCATGGTGCTTAAATAAATAAATTATTATAAAAGTAAATGTTTAAAAATGGTAATACTTCCAAAAGCATTGTACAGGATTAATGCAATCCCTCCAAGAATACACATGACAATTTTCAAAAAAGCAGATTAAACATCCTGAAATTCAACAATAAATGCTCACAAATAGTTAAAGCAATCTTTAGGAAAATGAAGATGGGTGGTGTTATATTTTTCAACTTTGACCTGTAATATAAAGCAATAGTCATTAAAACAGCATGGTATTGAAATAAAGACAGATACTCAGAGTAATGGAATAGACTTGTTATTCAGAGATTGACTCCTAAACATACAATCAATTAATCTTTGATAAAGGGGCAAAAAACCCGCTAAAGTGGAGCAAGGAAATAGTCTTGAACAAGTGGTGTTGGCATAACTGATCAACTACATACAAAAACAGTAAACTTAGACATTTTCTAAACACCATGCACAAAGGTCAAATGAATTAAATGTCAGATAAATTAAAATAGATAAATAAATAAATCAAATAAATTAAATAAATTAAATTCCAAGTGAATTAAATACCTTGATATCTGACTTGAAACCATAAGTTACATAGAGTAACACGTAGGCAGAACACTCAATTACACTGGGACTAAAGGCATTTTCAAGGATAAAACACTACTGTCCACGCAAGGGGAAGCAAAGAGAAACAAATGGTACTACATTAAACTGAGAAGCTTCTGCACTTTGAAAGAAACAATGACTAGGATACAAAGGCTACCCACAAGATGGGAGAAACCATTCACCTAATACCCATCTGATAAGGGGTATAAGGGTATAAGATATACAAGGTACTGACAGACCTTAACAAGAGAAAAAAAAAGGAGGGGTGCTTGAAAGTCATGCTAAAGTAAGATAAATGCATTTTATTTAGAATTGTAAAGGTTGAGGGCTGGAAAGTTAACATAATGGTAAGGCATTTGCCTTGCAAGCAGCCGATCCAGGACAGACAATGATTAGAATCCTGGCATCCCATATGGTCTCCCATGCCTGCCAGGAGCGATTTCTGAGCACAGAGTCAGGATTAACCCCTGAGCACTGCCGGGTGTGACCCAAAAACCAAAGAAGAAGGAGGAGGAGGAGGAGGAGGAGGAGGAGGAGGAGGAGGAGGAGAAGGAGAAGAAGAAGAGGAGGAGAAGGAAGAGAAGAAGAAGAAGAAGAAGAAGAAGAAGAAGAAGAAGAAGAAGAAAGAAAGAGAGAGAGAAAGAAAGAAAGAAAGAAAAAGAAAGAAAGAAGAAAGAAAGAAAGAAAAAAGAAAGAAAGAAAGAAAAAAGAAAGAAAAAAGAAAAGAAAGAATTTTTATTTATTTTAGTCCCCAAAATAAAAATTAATCATATGTTTTTAAATATGTAAAGTAGGGGCCCGGAGAGATAGCACAGCGGTGTTTGCCTTGCAAGCAGCCAATCCAGGACCAAAGGTGGCTGGTTCGAATCCCGGTGTCCCATATGGTCCCCCGTGCCTGCCAGGAGCTATTTCTGAGCAGACAGCCAGGAGTAACCCCTGAGCATCGCCGGGTGTGGCCCAAAAACCAAACTAAATAAATAAATAAATAAATAAATATGTAAAGTAAAAAGTTAAACTGTGATACAATTATATCATGGAATAATTCTGATGGCTGAAGAGAACTCTTATACGTAAAACTTGGATAGATTCCAGCAAATACTATGTGAGGGCAAAATACCAATCTTCAAAAAGTTATCTAGTGGGTAATTCCATTTATATAGCATTATTTTTAAAAAAGATAATTTCTTGGGGCTGAAGAGATAGCACAGAGATAGAGCATTTTGCCTTGCATGCTGATTTAGGATAGACAGTGGTTCAAATCCTGGCATTCCATATGGTCCCCGGTGCCGGCCAAGAGAGATTTCAAGTGCAGAGCCAGGAATAACCCCTGAGCACTGTCGGGTATGACCCAAAAACGAAACATACAAACAAAAAATGATAATTTTTTGTTGTTGTTGGGGGACCACACTCAGCAGTGCTTATGGCTTGCTTCTAGCTTTGTGCTTTGCTGCAGGACACAGGGATCCATTTGCTGTCCCAGGGCTATAACTAAGGTCAGCATAGTATGGAAGCAAGTATTTTAATCCTTGTATTATCTTTCCAGTCCCTATATAACATTCTTTAATAACAAAATTGTGGAAATTGGACATTGGTGGTTTCTGTAGGATAATGGTTGTGGTATAGGAGTAAATGGTAAGCTTGTATAGAAGGACTTGCTTGATTGAGGGTCTCAGGGTGATTGAGCAGCATCCTGACTTGGTGGTAGTCAGGTGAGAACACACACAATATGTTCATACTGCAGAGAACTCTAGACACACAGATAGATGAGTGTGCATGAAACTAATGAAATCTAAATAGGCTCTGTGGTTCTTGCTGATAGCAATTTGCTGGGTGCGGCATTGTATTATAGCTATGCATGACATGGCCACAGTGGGAAATTGCATGAGGTCACAGAGGCTTGCCTTTGCATTTTTTTCGGCAGATTCTGCAAAATTATTATCATTTCACAATAAATACTTAGACAAACAAACTCTTTGGGTTAAGGTTAAATGTTTCTAAAATATAGAGAAACAGTGACTTGACTCAGAACATGAAATGAAAATAGTTATACTAGCCAGAATAGCCACCAGGCTTGAGCTCCACTAGGAAAAAGTAATATATTTTATTTGCAGCAGGGAGAAGAAATAGCTAAATCCATAGCTGGGACCCAATGCTTCATGCTATTTTTTTTTAAATCCATGTCCTCCAATCATTTTACTGTTCTTATTGTTTTTGTGATGACTGGGATAGTTGCTTTCATGGATTGTGGTGATCACATACTCATCAGCTGGGTTCACTGAGGTTTGCACTGTTACTATAGTAGTGTTTGTATGTGAATTCACTGGGATCACACTCATTAGGTGAGGCCCACACTTATGATAGGAGTGGTTACCTTGTCTAGCACTAATAACATGAACCATAAGGAATCTAGAAATGGATCAAAACCAATACCTTGCAAATAGAAGACCAATGGTTTGATTTGTTTAGATAGCTCAGAAATTTGGGAACTTAGAACCTCAAAAGAGTGTGATCTCTGAGCATGGTGGCAACACATGTGTGTCAACAGGAAAATGTGCACACAGGAAAGTACCACACTGAGCTCCAGTGAGCAGTCTAATCACAGCTGCCCCAATACAATCACTAAAAGATCCTCAGGGAGCCTCACAGTCAAGTGTGTGACCCATAATCAAGAAATCACGTGCATATGTGATTCCTGGTCAGTGCAATAACAAGAGAAAAGGGAATGGTAGGTGAAAATAAAAATTAGCAAAATGCTTAACTTCTCTATTTGTATATTTTGGAATTTCTCTATCAAGAGTAATGATCTTCAGATGAAAATCAGTGGGAAACAACAGGTGAACAGATATGAAGTCTGTGGGACTTGGGCTGAGATATCCAGTGGATGACCTTACATAGACCTGCAAAGGCATGCCAGGATAGAGGGACACCAAGAGCAACAAACATGTCAGGAGAGAGGAAAGAAACTCAAACCAGAAAGGTATTAATCATTTCAAAATCATGAAAAGAAGATTGCAGAGAGAATACAGGAGTAAGGTGCTTGCCCTGCAAACTGACAACCCAGGTTCCATCCCTGTCACCACATAATGCCCTGAAAGACCCAGTAGGAGTGATTCCTGAGTACAGAGCCAGGAGTAAGCCCTCTTCACAGTCAGATGTAACTCCAAAACAAACCAAATAAAGTAAAAATAAGTACATTCCAGAAAAAGATTGTCAACAGACACTAAGTTAATATTCAAGATCCTTCTGAACAAGTTCCCTCTTGAGTAAAGATAAGGGATGGATAGTCTATGAGGAAAGACCTGACAAAGAATAGCAAGGTATCAAGAGTTTAGAAAACTGAAGCAACTTTAAGCTGGAGGAAGAAAAATGAAGATAGTTTTATTCATCTCAGTAAGCCTTAAGAGGATTGTCACTGGGCTACAGAGATTTATAGTGACCTTTGTTCAAAAAGGAAAGTTCTATAAATTAGAACATATAGAAAGTTCCATATGTATATGCTTTAGGGATGAGAAGACAAGAGTTGTGGATGCAGTTAGGGAAACATGTTTTTTGTTTTATTTACATTGTCCATACTCGATGGTGCTCAGAAATTACTCACAGTTCTGAGCTTAGAAATTGCTCCTGGCAGGCTGGGGGGACCATATGGGATGCCAAGGATAGAACCCAGGTTGGTCCCAGGTCAATCACATGCAAGGCAAATGTCCTATCCACTGTTTTATTGCTTCATCCAGGGAAACATTTCAAGTCAAACTGGCAAGATTTAGATTTTAGTGGTGTCCATCAGAATTGAGATTCATTTTGGACTCCTTCTGTACTTTGTCCCATCATGATATTCTAACTGCTCATCTCTAATGCTTCTCTAATCTGGCCTTCTATCTTTTCTTTAAACTCTCTGTGCTTCTCACTTCTTGCTTTCAGTCTAGCTCACTGATGTTCCTTCCCACTTTACTCCCATGTTATCTAAATTATCTCCAATGCAAACCAATGAAACACCTAATATCCACAGAATAAAATTAATATTAATGGTTCTGGTCTTGATACCACTGAACTTCCCCAATTAATGTTCACCAACAAAACTAAGCCTATTGCATTTCTCTGAATAGTCCTCCAAGCACATAAATATTGTACAGAAATAACCAGATTATGTGCTCACTGCTACCCTCATGCCAATTCAGTGACATTCTGGGCTCTCTGAAGTCTGAGCTAGCTCTTATTTTTGTCTACTACCTAAGTGCTGAAGGCAGTGAGACCATTTAAGAATTAATTGCAAATATTTTATGAACTGACTTTCATGCTTTTAAATCTTAAAAACATTACATATATTGGGTCCACGAATATAGCTCAATAATAGCAGCTGCTTTGGTTCAATTCCCAGCATCACAAACACATACAAACACACACACATCACATAGTCAGAACTCTACAATCCCCATAGTGTTGAATAATCAATATTAGTAATATTGAAGGTGAGGAGATAGAGCAAGGTTAAGTGTGCATGCCTAGTATGATACAACTCAGCACTATTTGATTTCCTGAGCATTGCTAGGTGCCATGGTATAAACTTTTATGGAAGCTCAGCCCACCAGATGTATCCTTGGATTTTCCTGGTGGGGCGAACTGAAATAACCCTCACGGGTTCCTCAAAAGGCCAGCTGAGGACGCCTTTTTTTTTGGGGGGGGGGGCACACCCGGCGGTGCTCAGGGGCTACTCCTGGCTGTCTGCTCAGAAATAGCTCCTGGCAGGCACGGGGGACCATATGGGACACCGGGATTCGAACCAACCACCTTTGGTCCTGGATCGGCTGCTTGCAAGGCAAACGCTGCTGTGCTATCTCTCCAGGCCCTGAGGACGCCTTTTTCCCTCTGTGTGGATGGTTGAGAAATTTCCGAAGAGATGTTTGGCATTACATTTTCGGTCATTTGGCTATCTCTTCTTTGCAAATCTCAGGCAAAATTGTGGCCTCTATCAAATAATTTGGCTCAGAAATTCCAAGATTTCAAGAGAACCCCTTTTTCTGGATATTATTTAGAACCTATAAGTTAAGACAATGTTTTTTCTCCTTTTCAAAAATGTCCTTGCAGCTGAAGTTTCTGGTAATCAAACAGACTTTGGGCTATAATAGAGCCCAGCCCAGTGAAGATCAAGTTTCTAGATATTTCCTGCTTCCTAATCTTTGTTTTGCATTTGAGGTTGATTGTTAAAAACTGTCCTGATTGTTACCTTTCCTTTACAATTAACTTTGCCTTGTTAAGGTAATCATCCTTCTCTGCACCTGTGACTATTTTATCCTATAAAAATCCTTGTTTGGAAAATAAATTAGTCGCACTCCTGCCAGAAGATGTGTTGACCCTACATACTCTGTGTGTGGTCATCATTTTTTCGACATTATCCCCTTCTGCCGCTCCTGCTTCCGCTTTCTTCTCGTGAAGGACTCCACCCCACTAGAGTTGCTGAGATGCAGGACGTCTGCAGCAGCTAGATGCATATCTGGAGGCCCTCAGAATTGCCAAAGTGGCCTGAGCAGCACCACATTATTGGGCCCTATTATCCTTGTTGACCAAGAATGACCAGTAGGATATTAGGCCCTCTGAGAACCAACTGAGAGACCCTCCCCATCCCCAAATTAGGAAAGTTGTTTAATCACAGGCTTCCTTTGTTGCTGCAGAAAATCACTAGAGATAGCATTAAGCTTTTCATTTTGCCATCCCCATACCCTCTGGCCTAGGCAGCGACTTCCACAGATGATGGATGAGTGATAAGGGAGAAAATTGTACCTCTTCTAAACATGCAGAGAAGATAGAGAGGAAGTATGACAAATTGACTTGAAGCCAATTTCAAGATTTTCTGGAGCAGGAATTCAGAAACTGAATGGAGAGCACTCTCCAGTTGGTTTAAAGGACTACAAATTATAGTTTTGAAATAAAAAGTTACATTCCTTGTGTAGTGCTAAAGGAGAAAATAAAAGAGAAGAGTTATCTGAATTTTTAACACCTGAATGGAACTTAAGTCAATCTCATTACAAAGCTACGACTTTATCCTAGGAAAGGAGGGAGATGCACCCTGACCTCACACCCCCCAATCATGTCCCACTGAAGTCACCTGCAAGAAATCTAAAGTCTTAATTCATTAAATAGCAACTCCAGTTTCGAGGAAATTGCATACCTCATGTTTGGCATGGACATAACATACCTGTACCTCAGGATAAGGCACTAATTTGTTTGTTTGTTTTTGGGTCACACCCGGTGGCACTCAGGGGTTAATCCTGCCTCTGCTCTCAGAAATCATTCATGGCAGGGACCGGAGACCATATAAGATGCTGGGAATTGAACCACCGTCTGTCCTAGATCGGCTGTGTGCAAGGCAAACGCCCTACACTGTTCTATCTCTCAGGTCCAAGGCACTAAATTTTTAAAAGAATTTAATAAACATTAGAATCAATTGGAGAGAAAATATTTAAATATAGTTTCAAGGAGCTGTGACGCCAAGAGAAATAAACCACAGCAATCATATATGAAATACACAGATCTATTATGAACACCCCCAAAAAGTATTAGTGAACATCTCTGGTGCAAATCTAGATTCTATCTACCTGTAGAATGCATTGCCCACTGCAGCAGCATCAAGGAGAGGTACCTTACCATTGATCTCAAAGGTCTCCACTTCAGAGAACATAGTTGCATGGAAAGCTGATCTTTCTCCAGGCCTAGCCAAACACTCTTCCTCCTTCCAAATATCTTCCTTTTCTATTGCTAAGCTTTATAGTTGGCCAAAGTCCTGGAGCCAGCAGAAATATGCTGCGTAAGAGGAACCACTCAGAGCAAGTGTTCCCACTGAATGACCAAGGCAAGCTGTAGAACACAGCACTTCCCTTTGGCTCTGAATTGGTTTCTTTTTTCTTTTATACATTTGCAAAATGTTTCCTGGCATAACTAAGATAGGACATTTCAGAGAGTCTGAGGGAAAAAAGATAGGACATTTCTTTAAAAAGGGGGGAGGGCATTCATATGTGGAGCTTCTGCTCAGTACAGCTATAGAAGGGTTGGGACAAAAGGTTTAGGGTCCAGTGACAGGCCCTGATAACCATTTTACTGGCTCCCAGGTACTGAAGAGAACTTAGCCTGTGAACCTGAAGTGACAGTTTCTCCTCTTCTACCTTCCTGCATTTCCAAGCCCTACCATTAACCTAGTCTCAACCCACTGTCCCAACACCTCTCCAGTTTACACTGTAATCTCTTCAGCGCTCCTTCACCCCTTCTAAGTTCATCTTTTCTGCTTAAAGTATGGGCCACATACCAGGAGCTGCAATGTACAGAAAATGATCAGAAGTGCTGCAAATCTAGATAGAAGAGCTCAAATATAAATCTAGCAAGGTCTTCGATATACACTGTTCAACAGCCCATATTTCTACATTGAATACTATGTCCCATGTTCCAGGAACCTGGGCCTATGTGTGCTTGCTTCCCAGTAAGATCTAAAAAACTTGAGGGGAGCAATCCCTTTCAGTTTTCCTGGGTATCCCCTACCAAGGAGGTTGTATATATGGGGGTTGAGACATAGGCCAAAGCTCTTAAATGTCTTTCTTCCAACTTTACCTCCTTCACTGTGGGACTTTGAGGCCAAGTCAAGTCTGTGTAAAGCATGTTCATTTCTTTGTTGGTAAAATAGATGATAGTAATATATCTTCAATGTTTTCAGTGGTTTTAGGGGCTCAAATAGCACAGTGAGATAGAGAGTGCTAAGGTCCTACATATATAACTTTTTGGAGAGCCTGACCCTCCTTTAAAGGCGTGAAGGATACAGGCAATACTGTTAACTGCAGAAACTTGATGTGGTGGGCCACTACTATGGAACAGTACAGAGACCAGGGAGAAAAGAAGGCAGAGGAGTGAGAGTGAAGATACCACCAACACAAGCCTTAGAATAAGACAGGGTGGGGGCTGGAGAGATAGCATGGAGGGTAGGGCGTTTGCCTTTCATGCAGAAAGTCATCGGTTCGAATCCCGGCGTCCCATATGGTCCCCCGAGCCTGCCAGGAGCGATTTCTGAGCTTGAAGCCAGGAGTAACCCCTGGGCGCTGCCGGGTGTGACCCAAAAACCAAAAAAAAAAAAAAAAAAAAAAAGAATGAGACAGGGTGGTTTGGTTTGGTTTGGTTTGGTTTGGTTTGATTTGCAGCCCACATCCAGAGGTGTTCAGAAATGCTTGGGGGGAAATCATACAGTATGGAGGATTGAACCTAGGATTCACAGACACAAAGTATGTGCTCTGTTTGTTGATCTATCTCCCCTGCCACAAGAATAAATCTGGTTATTTTGCTCAGGCCTTCTCCTGGTTGTGCTCACAGGTCACTCCTGCTAGTGCCCTGAAGAGGCCATATTCAGTGTTGGGAATCAAACTAGGCTTGACATCATGCAAAGCAAGCATGTTAACTTCATTCAGTTAGGTTTGAAGGGGTGGTGGCTGTGGTGTTACTTGAACAGAAAGGTGAGTTAAGGGTCTCTCAGAGATGGGAAAAAATGGATGAAAAGTTGGCCAGGGCAGGATGACTTGGGGCTGGGGGAACTATGATACTTTGGAGCTCATGGGTATGAAAGAGGTGAAGAGAATTGGTAGCAAGAGATGTAGCTGGAACTGGCTCAGTCACTTTCTCTGGCTGTGGGCATGGCAGAAAGTGCAAAAGGAAAAGAACTCGGGAGCACAAGAACTGACAGAGCCTCACAAAGCAGAGGTCTCTAGGGAAGACCCAGCATTTCAACACTCAGGCAGGATGTTGCTGATTGCTCTGGAAGAGTTAGGAACAGAAGTCAGGTCAAAAAAAAAAAAGGTTGAAAAGTAAAGAACTGGAAATGAGGAAATGAAAGCACCTGTCAACTGCATGTCAGAAATTGGAGAGGTTGATAGAGATAATAGAGGCTATAGGAGGTTCCCCAATGGAAACGGAATACCCACTTCCAGCAGTTAGGCTGCGCTGCTGCTCTTTGCTGAGTCAGCTTAACTCTGAGCCAGTAAGGGCCTCATTATTTGGAGGTGGACTTGCTATGAGCTATTCACTACAAGTCACCATTCTTGGAGTAAACCAGCTATTAATGTCTCTGACTAGGGTCAGATAGACCTACCACTTAAATTCAACTCATGAAATTCCTTTCTGACATCAGGTGACTTACCATTTCTGGACCTTAGCACAAAGTCGAAGCAAAAGCATTAGAAGCTACTCAAAATAAATGAAAGGGTGCTTTGCTAGACATTTATATACATTACATAACATTGATAGCAACTTGTAACTTCTCAAATTTTAAAAAGGTTCAAAAGTGTACACATGGAGATTTATATCTAAGTTCTCTTGTTATGAAGTCTGGTTTCAATTCAATTTAATCCAGTGATCAGATAAGAGGACATTTTGCAAAGCTATCTAAAATTCTATCCCCCCCCCCCACTGCACTATACGATGTTAGTTTTATTAGAACATGCTGTATGGATAATGCACAGAGGAGCTAAGGATGGGAAGTACATGGTAAAGAAATGGCCCTTGGGATTCTATTTAAGAAAGGCCTATCTTTGAGTGATATGAAATTACTGATCATCATCCCTTACAATACCCAACAATATAGAAATTGGTTCATTGGTCTGACGAGAGGTTGAGGTCATTGAGGCAGTCACTTAAGGTACAAAATATTTGATAATCAAGATAAGGACTATTTTAAAAAGCAATGTTAGGGGCCAGGAGATGACTCCTTGTCAAAGTTCTTGCTTTGCCAGTGTAGGATCTGAGTTTGACCCCCTATCTGGTTTCACAAGCACCTTGAAAAGTACCAGCCACATTGCTGTCTATGATCCCTGAAGGCTCTAAAAAGATTTGTTTTGTGATCTCTGATTCCCTCAAACAATGTGTGCAGCCCTCATTGAACACTACTACCAAACAGTGTAAAATGACAATTAAATAAGTCAATCCCTAGTGATCACATAAGCAAACACTAGGGCAAAGTGAATAGCATCACAATCAAGTGTGTTGGAATTCTGTCAGCCACAAATAAAAGACTCAAGAAATACAAATGAAAAAGTGTTTAAGCAGGGCTGGAGTAATAGAACAATGGTAGGGCATTTACTTTGCATATAGCAGACCCAGATTATATTCCTGGCATTCCATAGTCCCCTCAACCTGCTAGAGGTAATTTCTGAGCACAGAGCCAGGAGTAACCCCTGAGTGCCACTGGGTAGGGTCCAAAAACAAACAAAAATATTTATGCTATAGACTAAGGAGAGAGTTCAATAAACTGGAGTGCACGCTTTGCATGCAAAACCCCTGCATTTGACCCTTGCACTGCAAGGTCCCTAAGCACTGCAGTGAGTAACACCCAAAAGTACAGAGTCTGAAGTGGCCTCCCACACTATTCTGTGTGACCCAAAAGTTTTCTTTTATTTTTAAAAAAAGCATTAAAAAGTTAATGTGTGTCTAGAGACGGGAATAAAGCTCTTGTCTTTCAGGTGACCATCCCTGTGTGATTTTTTAGTACTTCCTTGCTTCTCTGGGCCCCATCATGAGTTAACCCTGAATGCAGAGGCAGGAGTAAGCCCAGAGCATCACAAAGTCTGGCCCCCAAACAGCAGCAACAACAGCAAAAAAGAGTTTTAAGAAATTTATCATGTCTGGGAGCAGCATGCTGAGTGATGTTAGAAAGAAATGAACAGATACGGAATTAACTCTCAAGTACAATATGAAGAAGATAGTAAATGCTTCAAGGCAACAAAAACTGAGAACCGATATTCAATCGGAGGTTGCTACAGTTAAGGGATATGATTTGGGGTGAGAGGACACTAGAACAAGGGTGAAGGGAAGTGGATACTGATGGAATGTGTGGTGCTGGTATGTTTTACGTTTGAAATCCTACAATAAAAGCATTGTGAACCATAGTGCCTAAAATAAATTAAAATTTTAAAATAAAAGAAAAAGGCTCATTGTGAAACAAACAACATTTTTTTTAAAAAGTCAGGATCCCACACTGCTCTTGCAATGTCTCTGATCATTCAGTCACCCACTACCCAGCCCTGCTCATGACATTATTTTTCAGCATCCCTAAGTGCTGTTTGCCTATAAGTCCTGTTTGCCTTTAAGAGGGATGGAAGGATCCAACAAAATAATAAAAATATAAGTAAGTTAATTAAGTAAAATATTTGAAAATGAACGGATTCTCAGTAAAATAGGAACTTGTTGATGATAGCACATGACTCTAGAATCAGAATGCAAACTCATGCATTTCCACAATACCTGGAAAGCTCTCTTAAATATCTATAAGGCCCCAGAAAAACAGTATAAAAAGAAGTGTACCATCTCCTCCAGAGTTTTATCCATGCCTTTTAGCTCCAGAGACAAAGATTAGGATGCTTGCTTTGTGTGCCCAATAAAGTGATCAGAGTTTTTATTTTTTATGTAATTTATTTAAGCACACTGGTTACAAACATGTTCATAATTAGGTTTCCACCACAAAATGCACAACCCCCTTCACCAGTGCAATATTCTCACCACCATTGTCTTCCTATTTTCTTTTTTTTTAATTTTTTTTATTTAAACACCTTGATTACATACATGATTGTGTTTGGGTTTCAGTCATGTAAAGAACACCACCCATCACCAGTGAAACATTCCCATCACCAATGTCCCAAGTCTCCCTCCTCCCCACCTGACCCCTGCCTGTACTCTAAACAGGCTCTCCATTTCCCTCATACATTCTCATTATTAGGAAAGTTCAAAATGTAGTTATTTCTCTAATTAAACTCATCACTCTTTGTGGTGAGCTTCCTGTGGTGAGCTGGAACTTCCAGCTCTTTTCTCTTTTGTGTCTAAAAATTATTATTGCAAGAATGTCTTTCATTTTTCTTAAAACCCATAGATGAGTGAGACCATTCTGTGTTTTTCTCTCTCTCTCTCTGGCTTATTTCACTCAGCATAATAGATTCCGTGTACATCCATGTATAGGAAAATTTCATGACTTCATCTCTCCTGACAGCTGCATAATATTCCATTGTGTATATGTACCACAGTTTCTTTCTTTTTTTTTTAATTTATTTAAACACCTTAATTACATACATGATTGTGTTTGGGTTTCAGTCATGTAAAGAACACCACCCATCACCAGTGCAACATTCCCATCACCAATGTCCCAAGTCTCCCTTCGCCCCACCCGACCCCCGCCTGTACTCTAGACAGGCTCTCCATTTTCCTCATACATTCTCATTATTAGGACAGTTCAAAATGTAGTTATTTCCCTAACTAAACTCATCACTCTTTGTGGTGAGCTTCCTGAGGTGAGCTGGAACTTCCAGCTCTTTTCTCTTTTGTGTCTGAAAATTATTATTACAAGGGTGTCTTTCATTTTTCTTAAAACCCATAGATGAGTGAGACCATTCTGCGTTTTTCTCTCTCTCTCTCTGACTTATTTCACTCAGCATAATAGATTCCATGTACATCCATGTATAGGAAAATTTCATGACTTCATCTCTCCTGACAGCTGCATAATATTCCATTGTGTATATGTACCACAGTTTCTTTAGCCATTCGTCTGTTGAAGGGCATCTTGGTTGTTTCCAGAGTCTTGCTATGGTAAATAGTGCTGCAATGAATATAGGTGTAAGGAAGGGGTTTTTGTACTGTATTTTTGTGTTCTTAGGGTATATTCCTAGGAGTGGTATAGCTGGATCATATGGGAGCTCGATTTCAAGTTTTTGGAGGAATCTCCATATCGCTTTCCATAAAGGTTGAACTAGATGGCATTCCCACCAGCAGTGGATAAGAGTTCCTTTCTCTCCACATCCCCGCCAATACTGTTTATTCTCATTCTTTGTGATGTGTGCCATTCTCTGGGGTGTGAGGTGGTATCTCATCGTTGTTTTGATTTGCATCTCCCTGATGATTAGTGATGTGGAGCACTTTTTCATGTGTCTTTTGGCCATTTGTATTTCTTCTTTGTCAAAGTGTCTGTTCATTTCTTCTCCCCATTTTTTGATGGGATTAGATGTTTTTTCATGTAAAGTTCTGTCAGTGCCTTGTATATTTTGGAGATTAGCCCCTTATCTGATGGGTATTGGGTGAATAGTTTCTCCCACTCAGTGGGTGGCTCTTGTATCCTGGGCACTATTTCCTTTGAGGTGCAGAAGCTTCTCAGCTTAATATATTCCCATCTGTTAATCTCTGCTTTCACTTGCTTGGAGAGTGCAGTTTCCTTCTTGAAGATGCCTGTAATGTCCTGGAGTGTCTTGTCTATGTGCTGTTCTATATATCTTATGGTTTTGGGGCTGATATTGAGGTCTTTAATCCATTTGGATTTTACCTTCGTACATGATGATAGCTGGGGGTCTAAGTTCAATTTTTTGCAAGTGGCTATCCAATTGTGCCAACACCAATTGTTGAAGAGGCTTTCCCTGCTCCATTTAGGGTTTCCTGCTCCTTTATCAAAAATTAGTTGATTGTATGTCTGGGGAACATTTTCTGAGTATTCAAGCCTATTCCACTGATCTGAGGGCCTGTCCTTATTCCAATACCATGCTGTTTTGATAACTATTGCTTTGTAGTACAGTTTAAAGTTGGGGAAAGTAATTCCTCCCATATTCTTTTTCCCAATGATTGCTTTAGCTATTCGAGGGTGTTTATTGTTCCAAATGAATTTCAAAAGTGCCTGATCCACTTCTTTGAAGAATGTCATGGGTATCTTTAAAGGGATAGCATTAAATCTGTATAATGCCTTGGGGAGTATTGCCATTTTGATTATGTTAATCCTGCCAATCCATGAGCAGGGTATGCATTTACATTTCCGCGTGTCCTCTCTTATTTCTTGGAGCAGAGTTTTATAGTTTTCTCTGTATAGGTCCTTCACATTTTTAGTCAAGTTGATTCCAAGATATTTGAGTTTGTGTGGCACTATTGTGAATGGGGTTGTTTTCTTAACGTCCGTATTGTCCTTATTACTATTGGTGTATAGAAAGGCCATTGATTTTTGTGTGTTAATTTTGTAGCCTGCCACCTTGCTATATGAGTCTATTGTTTCTAGAAGCTTTTTGGTAGAGTCTTTAGGGTTTTCTAAGTAGAGTATCATGTCATCTGCAAACAGTGAGAGCTTGACTTCTTCCTTTCCTATCTGGATTCCCTTGATATCTTTTTCTTGCCTAATCGCTATAGCAAGTACTTCCAGTGCTATGTTGAATAGGAGTGGTGAGAGAGGACAGCCTTGTCTTGTACCAGAATTTAGAGGGAAGGCTCTTAGTTTTTCTCCGTTGAGGATAATATTTGCAGTTGGCTTGTGGTAGATGGCTTCAACTAGATTGAGAAAGGTTCCTTCCATTCTCATCTTGCTGAGAGTTTTGATCAAGAATGGGTGTTGGACCTTATCAAATGCTTTCTCTGCGTCTATTGATATGATCATGTGATTTTTATTTTTCTTCCTGTTGATGTTGTATATGATGTTGATAGATTTACGGATGTTAAACCATCCTTGCATTCCTGGGATGAAACCTACTTGGTCATAGTGGATGATCTTCTTTTTTTTTTTTTTCAACTATCTGAAGGCACCAACTATTTTCTGAGAATTCTCTTTATGACATAAACTTTCAACTGTACTTCTAAGTCAGACATGCACCAACTTAGCACAAACACACTTTGTCCCACACCCCCTAAAACTCAATATAGTAAAAACACATAGCTCGACTTTGCCTACAAATGGCACACTCTTTAGAAACACTCCACCCCAAAGCCAGACATATAGGTTTTATTCTAGAAAATTTCTTCCACCTGGCCTCACAACTATTATGTTAAAATTGGGGGCTCTAACTCCCAAATGTCTCCTCACCTATGTCCATTTGCTATTATCTTCTGCCAGCCACTGTCCTAACCTCACCCCACCCTTGTTTTTTGTACCTGACTTTTCATCTCTGGGGAATGCAAAGTCTCTGCTCACTGAGACTTCCAATAAGCCAACTCTGTATTCTCCATCACACAGAGAACATTGACCCAAGTTGACTTTTTTTTTGGTTTTTGGGCCACACCCGGTGATACTCAGGGGAAACTCCTGGCTATACACTAAGAAATCGATCCTGGCTTGGGGTACCTACCACATGGGACACTGGGGATTGAACCGAGGATAGTCCTGGGTCAGCCATATGCAAGGCAAGGGGCATACTGCTGCGCTACAGCTTGGGCCCCCAATTTGACTTGGCAGCCACTCCAGGCTATGGGTATCCTGCTTGGGTTATTGGATACTAGTTCTTTTTCCTCCTATCTGATCTCATTCAGTAACCATTTTTTCCTAATTCAGTTTCTTCCCCACCTTTGTCGATCACTGATGAGTGGATGATCTTCTTAATGAGGCATTGAATCCTATTTGCCAGGATTTTGTTGAGGATCTTTGCATCTGCATTCATCAGCGATATTGGTCTGTAATTTTCCTTTTTTGTAGCATCTCTGTCTGGTTTAGGTATCAAGGTGATGTTGGCTTCATAAAAGCTATTTGGAAGTGTTTCCGTTTGTTCAGTTTCATGAAAGAGTCTTGCCAGGATTGGTAGTAGTTCCTCTTGGAAAGTTTGAAAGAATTCATTAGTGAATCCATCTGGGCCTAGGCTTTTGTTTTTCGGCAGACCTTTGATTACCGTTTTAATTTCATCAATGGTGATGGGGGTGTTTAGATATGCTACATCCTCTTCCTTCAACCGTGGAAGATTATAAGAGTCCAAGAATTTATCCATTTCTTCCAGGTTCTCATTTTTAGTGGCGTAGAGTTTCTCAAAGTAGTTTCTGATTACCCTTTCAATCTCTCTCATATCAGTAATGATCCCTCCTTTTTCATTCCTAATACGAGTTATCAAGTTTCTCTCTCTCTCTTTGTTAGATTTGCCAGTGGTCTATCAATCTTGTTTATTTTTTCAAAGAACCAACTTCTGCTTTCGTTGATCTTTCAGATTGTTTTTTGGGTTTCCACTTCATTGATTTCTGCTCTCAGCTTTGTTATTTCCTTCTGTCTTCCTATTTTTGGGTCCTTTTTTTGAGCACTTTCTAGTTCTATTAGCTGTGTCATTAGGCTACTCAGTAAGCTCCTTCTTCCTTCCTGATGTGTGCTTGCAAAGCTATAAATTTTCCTCTCAGTACTGCTTTTGCTGTGTCCCATAAGTTCTGATAGTTTGTGTCTTTATTGTCATTTGTTTCCAGGAACCTTTTGATTTCCTCCTTGATTTCATCTCGGACCCACTGGTTATTGAGTATGAGGCTGTTTAACTTCCAGGTGTTAAGGTTTTTCTTCTGAGTCCCTTTGGAGTTCACAAATAATTTCAGAGCCTTGTGGTCAGCAAAGGTAGTCTGCAAAATTTCTATCCTCTTGATCTTATGGAGGTATGTTTTATGTGCCAGCATGTAGTCTATCCTGGAGAATGTCCCATGTACATTGGAGAAGAATGTGTATCCAGGTTTCTGGGGGTGGAGTGTCCTATATATATCCACTAGGCCTCTTTCTTCCTTCCATTTCTCTCCTCAGGTCTAGTATATTCTTGTTGGGTTTCAGTCTGGTTGACCTATCCAGTGTTGACAAAGCCGTGTTAAGGTCCCCCACAATTATTGTGTTGTTATTGATATTATTTTTCAGATTTTTCAACAGTTGTATTAAATAATTTGCTGGCCCCTCATTCGGTGCATATATGTTTAGGAGAGTTATTTCTTCCTGCTCTGCATACCCCTTGATTAATATAAAATGTCCGTCTTTGTCCCTTACAACCTTCCTGAGTATAAAGTTTGCATTATCTGATATTAGTATGGCCACTCCAGCTTTTTTATGGGTGTTGTTTGCTTGGATAATTTTTCTCCAGCCTTTTATTTTGAGTCTATGTTTGTTCTGACTATTCAGGTGCGTTTCTTGTAGGCAGCAGAAGGTTGGATTGAGTTTTTTGATCCATTTAGCCACTCTGTGTCTCTTGACTTGTGCATTTAGTCCATTGACGTTGAGAGAAAGAATTGTCCTGGGATTTAACGCCATCTTTATATCAAAATTTGGTGTGTCTTTTGGTTAGTCTTGTCTTAAATTAGGTCTTTCAGTTATTCTCTTAAGACTGGTTTGGAGTCTGTAAAGTTTCTGAGCTGCTTTTTGTCTGTGAAACCATGTATTCTTCCGTCATATCGGAAAGTGAGTTTTGCTGGGTATAGTATTCTGGGTGAAGCATTCATTTCATTCAGTCTTGTCACAATATCCCACCACTGCTTTCTGGCATTGAGTGTTTCTGGTTTCAGGTCTGCTGTAAATCTCAAGGATGCTTGCTTGAACATAATTTCCCCTTTTGATCTTGCTATTTTCAGAATTCTGTCTCTATCTGTAGGATTTGTCATTGTGACTAGGATGTGTCTTGGGGTGTTTTTTCTGGGGTCTCTTTTGGTTGGTACTCTTCGAGCATGCAGGATTTGATCACCTATATTCTTTAGCTCTGGAAGTTTCTCTTTAATGATGTTCTTGACCATTGATTCTTCCTGGGAATTTTCTTCCTGGGTCTCTGGGACTCCAATGATTCTTAAGTTGTTTCTGTTGATCTTATCGTAGACTTCTATTTTCATCTGTTTCCATTCTTTGACTAATTTTTCCATTGTCTGCTCATTTGCTTTAAGTTTTTTTCCCAATCTCTCCTGCTGTATGGAATTGTTATGTATCTCATCTTCCACAGCACCAAGTCTATTCTCAGCTTCTGATACCCTGTCCCAGAGCTTATCCATTTTGTCATTCACTTCATTTACTGACTTTCTCAGGCCTGTTAGTTGACATGTTATTTCAGTTTGGAGTTTTGTGATTTCTGTCTTCATATTTTCTTGGTTCTTATTAGCGTTCTGTTCAACTCTATCCATGGTTTCTTTGAGTTCTTTAAACATATTCCATATTGCTAGTCTAAAGTCCTTATCTGAGAGGTTGATTAGTTTGCTGGTCATTATCTGGTCATCAGAATTGTCCTCTTCATTCTCTATGTCTGATGCTGGCCTGCGTTGTTTCCCCATTGTCACACTTGTATTTTGGGTTTTTCTACGTGTTGTGGTGGTATTCATTGGCTATATGATGTGGGCAGCACACTTCTCTGGCTCCGCCCTTTCTGGATGGGCTGACTTGCCTCTAAGGGAGGGGGGTCCTCCGTGGGTGAAGCCTTACACTGGATCAAATCTTAGGCCCGAGCATTCAACAGAGAAGACAGTCCGAAGAGGAATGCTTGCTTCTGTGTTATAGCACAGTTCTTAGTGTGATTTTTTTCTTCTTGTTGCGATGGTGTCCTTTTCTTAGAAAGAGCGCACGGCTGCGTAGCGAAGCGGCAGACAGTAGACAAACATTTACAAGCAGCACTCACAGTTGGGCTCCACTGGGCGGGCGTAGATTCGTGGCTTTTCCCTGCCTGATGTCCCAAACAGGGGAGCTGGCTTCTGCAAAAGCCTGCCGGTTTTCACGTTCTGGAGACCCGCCCTGGAAATGGCGTCTGGGAGAGCAAGTTTCTGGAGCCTCTTTTCTGTCTTTTTATTTTCTACCTCTTCACACCCCCTGCCTGTCTTTGACACAGGCATTATATTTCTCTTTCTATCGTCATGGTAGCTGTTAGTGTAGTTATTTCTCTAACTGAACTTACCATTCTTTGTGATAAGCTTGTTATCATGGGCTGGTCCTTCCAGCTCTCATCTCTATTGTCTGAAGTGATCAA